>NW_023460084.1:0-42959 GCF_013731165.1 Rhagoletis pomonella
CTCAAGTTCAAAATCAAATCCTGAACATCTTATACGTATGTATATTTGTACAGATTCCTGTGGAAAAATAGATACTTTTCAGTAGTAGTTTTACACACACTTTTTAGAGTGTACAGGTACAAATGTAACATATTAATTACTATTTATTATACTTACTTTGCAAAATACCTATGCATAAAAAATGTATTTTATAAATTGAAATTAAAAATGTTTGATTTTATGAAATATAAAAATATATATACACTAGGGCGGGTCAATTTTTTTTTTCGACATCGTTCCAATCAGATTCGGATTCTACATGAAATTCTAAGAAAAAAAGCCCTTTAGACCATAGCTCTAAAATCAATTTCGAACCTGCGCAATTTTAAAACAAAATATCTTAATACTAAGTCCATAATCAGATTAATATTTACTAAAGTGTTAGGAATGTTTTGATTTTGTAATAAAGAGTTGTGCTCCGGAGTTTTGTGATATGAAAAATTCATTTCTGATATCTATTTTTTATTTAAGGAACCGCAAGATGGCGCTTCAAAGCAAATCTACTATATATTTGTGGAAGTATGTATGTATGTATGTGCCAGGTTGCAGCCTAAACGGATGGAAAGAATCGAATAAAATTTTGCGAAATATTTCCATGTCTCCTGGATCTATAATAGGGTAAAAAAAATGGAACTCGCCAAGGAGGGGCGGGAAGCGGATGGGGGATACCTCCCATAGTGAAAATTTTTAGTCAGCTCTAAATTCGGAATTATAGTCACATGAACTCGAAATTTTAAATGCACAGTTACCTATGGTAGGTGCTTATGGAAAGATATATGCATATAAATTAGTTTGTAAAAAGGGGCGTGGCACATCTCATAGGAGTGGAATCTTTTATCAGCTATAACAGCAGGCAGTATTAGTGATCTCATTGTATTACATTTTGAAGATTTGTTATAATTGATCAAGGTGAAATACAAATAAATTATAGATGATATGAAGTTCACCGGGTCATCTTCTATTCTTTAATATATACTACTTAAGTTAATATACGGATTAATATTTACTAAAGTGTTACGGACGTTATTTTTTTAATACAATAAGAAAAGAGTAACTATAATTTAAAGGAGTGGCACACAATGGCTAGAGTCGTCGCATGTGTATATTCTTTCATATACATATATATGGGTCGTTCTTAATGTTATATATTTTTCATCCACTCGCTTATTCCTTACCGAAAATTTTAAATACGATTTTAACAAGTTTTAACCGCTGATACAGTACAGGTAGCAGTTTAAAATGGGTAACTGGGTAAACTTAATAAACAAAATATTTTCTCTGGTTAAATTAATAAGCCTGCTCGGATAACACAAAATCCTAAGCTTAATAAACATTTAGTGTTATAAAAGTTTTATAAAGCTCTAATTGTAATTAGGAAAAATGCCGAAAAAAAAAATTATAAAATTGATTGATTGATTGATAAAAATTGAGAGGGAGTTATGGCTATGACAATAGAAAGTAAAAAAAAGATACCTCGAGTTGAAAGCAAAAAGGATCTAAAACCAAAAAAAAATATAAATACATACATATATAAAAAAATTTATGATTCGAAAAATAATTTTGATATATTGTAAAATTTAATTTTTTTTTTTGGTTTTTTAAAGTTAAAGTTTTATTTACTTACAGTAACGGGCAGAAGTATTGGCACAGTGAATTTTTCGCAATATAGGCAAAGTATTTTTTTAGAAAAATTCCAAGTATGCAGTTTAATAATCCCTTCATTTTAGTTTATCAAAGTGCAAGTTTGAAGTTGCTTGAAAATCTGAATATAAAATTGCAAATTTGTATGCAGATTTATTGAATTTTCCTGAGTTTTGCACAAAGTTTACACATTTGATTTTTGTGTGTTTCGGTGTAGTATGAACTATGTTTTTATAAAAAATTATCGGAAATAAAGTAAGAACTTTGCATATATGTAATGCGGAAATTCGCTGTGCCAAAACTTTTGTTCGACACTGTACATATAAAAAAATACATACAGTAACTTCTCCCGTTACAACAGTAAAAATATGTAATATGCTTTGTAGTACAATCTTCCGGTTCTTTAAATAGATATCAGAAATTTTTCGTATCAATAAACTCCCAAGCACATGTTTGTATTAAAAAAAATATATCGTAACACTTTATTAAATATTAATCTGCATATTTTATTAATTCGTCGGAATATTTTTTTATGCATGTTACCGCATAACTTTGGACTACGTTATCCGTTTTCTATAATTCTTTTTTAAAGGAAAGGTGGTTCCTCAGAGGTAGTCTCCTACTAATTGAGTGTAGATCCGATAATTGGGCCACGAAGAAAATAACGGTACTCTTAATCGTATATGAGAATTGAAGTCGGTTTTGTTTTTTGTTTAAAATTTACTCCAGTGTAAACAGCTTCTATAAAAGAGTCATAGGCCATATTTTTTTGTTAGTTCAATTGTGGGACATTTGTATGAACTGCTTCGGCTAATACTTCGGCTTTTGTTCTCTTAAGTGCATTGTTCGACGGGGTGATATCATTGCCAAACAGGATAGTACTTTGTTTGCCATGAATAAACACTAACTTAACGGAGTTACAGTATTCCACATTGATGCGAGCCTCAAAAGCTTTGAATAATATTTGCGAGTATGGCTTTTAGTTTTTACCGCTCAGGTAGGTGGCAGGCCTATAGAAAATATTTCTTAATCAATAATTTTTCAAATACTTTTCGTTTGACACCTATATTATAATACATACTTCATCTTATTGACTTAATTGAATTAAATTTTCGAAATTGGTGGCAACTCGACTCAAAAATATTTTCAGTAGTAAGCCTTCTTAAACCTTTTTAATTTGATACCCATATTGCAATATTTATCTTACCAATTTAATTTAATTAAATTTTGAAACAGGTGGCAACCCCCCTCAAAAATATTTTCGCTTGTAAGCCTTCATAACCTCTTTCTTTTTACACCCATATTGCAATATCTAATTTATGTCATTAATTTACTTATACTGAAATTTTTAAAGAGGTGGCAACTCTCTACTTTTTTCTGGTTTTAACCATCCGGATATTATAAAAAACAAAACAAAAAAATAAAAATATTCAAATCCGTCAAGCCGTTTTCGAGTCTTAGCGAGGCTAACGGACAGCAATTCATTTTGATATATAAGATATCTTCTTTTAAAAATGCGCAGGCTCGAAATTGACTTTAGAGCTATGGTTTCTTAGAATTTTATGAAGAATCCGAATATGCTAGGAACAATGTCGAAAAAAATCGATCCATACAAATTGACCCGCCCTAATATACACGTATTCCAAGTCCATAGGATAGGTTAAATTATGTATTTTTCTTGAAAATGTTTGGTTTTCTTACAAATTATGAGATGGATGCGTAAAAAGAGAAAATTGGATACATTTGGATACATTTTTGGCTTGGTCGGTGATACATTTTCTTGGGACGGCGCGGCAACACTGCTTGTGAGCCACCCCTAAATAATGCTGAGCGCTCTCTGAGCGTTTGTGTGTTTCACATACGAAGAGCGCCAGCTGAGCAATGCACGCAGTCCCACTTATTGAATCGTTTGAATGCGCTAGTATGCCGACCATTGCATAAAAACGATTCAATGAATGAGACTGTGTGCGTAGAAATCATTGATCCGCTACCCCTGTTCGTATAAGGGTGAAACACGCGTGTGGTCACAGAGCGCTCAGTAAGCTATGGCATGTCGATCACTGCACTAGGTAGAGAAAGAAAAGTGTGTGCTATGACATGCCTAGACTTGTTTGTCTCAGTTTCAGTTTTGCCATCGCCGCGAGTTGTTTCGGTGTGCGCATCAGTGTTGCCGCGAAACGTTTTTAGTGGTAGCTAAATTCCTGCTAAAAAAGGGCTAAAAAAGAGCTAAAAATCGTTGTTGTGGCTAAAAATGGTAGCTAAATTTTTTTACCTACATCTTATATATAAAAATAAGTGCACGTTTTTGGTGTGACAATATAACTTAAGAACGGCTTCACCAAAGTCAACCAAATTTATGCGGCATATTCGGGCCATCATGCAGATTTTTTATGCGGAGTTTGTCCAAATTTGGAAAAGGGGCGTGGCATATGTATGTATCTTATGTATACAAATAAGTACACGTTTTTGGTGTGAACTTATAACTTGAGAACGGCTTCACCTAATTCAACCAAATTTATTCGGCATATTTAGGCTATCATGCAGATGGTTTATGTGAAGTTTTCCCGAATTCGTAAAAGGGGGTGTCGCACCTTCCATACTAACTAAAAATTTTTTTGTTGTATATCTCTTGAAATATTTGTGGTAGAGTACTGGAAGTTGGTATAGAGGTATAACAAATAATTCCATACTCATGGATAAAAATGGGCGGTATTGGAAAAGAGAGCGTGGCACCTCCCATCTTATATATGTATAAAGAATAAGTGCAAGATTTCAACCAAATTTATACGGCATAGTCGGGCTATTATGCAGATGGTTTGTGTTAGGTTTCCCCGAATTCGGAAAAGGGGGCGTGGCACCACCCATACTAACAAAAATTTTCATCTGGTATATCTCTTGAAATATTTGTGGTAGATTACTGGAATTGGTAGCTATACGTGGCATGTGCAAGAGTTGGCTTTCCAAATTGTTTATTTATTCATACCCAAGATGGAAAAACAAAAAATGTTGTGTATCCAAATGTGTTGGATTAAGATTTAAAATAAAGAATCAAAAATTTATGAGCGAAGAGTTAAATTCATGAAAATCATAAAAAAAAATTTTAATGACAATGATGAATAATGTCAATGATGAAATGAAAAGGGCTAAAAAAAGGGCTAGGGGCAATTTCAAATTTTTGTGGCCAAAAATAGAATTTGGTAGCCAAATTTAGCCACCAAAGGGCTAAAACGGCAACACTGGTGCGCATAGTTATTTAAAAATATAAAGTTTGATGCCAACCGGGGTTTCTCAGTGAATATATAATTCATGTGAATTATAATTTGAAAGTATCTATTTAGCCAAGGAAAAAGCAAAGCAGTATACTTAAATCAGCACTTCCAGCAGATATTGACCTGGGTTTTTGCACGACTGTTCCTGTTTCATTGTTTCTTTTTAGGAAAGTCTTACCACCAGCTGATTCAAGTCTACAGCAAGTTCACAAAATCAATTGAAAACTTGTATCAACCAAAGCATTGTTCATATTTGCTCAGCAATGATTTTATTCAACTAACAATATTGCCCACTCAAGGTAGTCGTTTTGTAATTATGTATTAACAAATATACATTTGTCCCAACTAGAAATTTCAAGTAAATTGCAGACTTTCGTGAACTAGATATTTATTTCGCCATATCCAACTATGCCACTTGGTCACTATAACCAAATCTTGGTAATTATAACTAAACCTTTTTCTGAGTGTACGAGTAGTGTCTTACAAAACCTTTATAAAACCGATTGCTCTTCACACATAGACAAGAAATATATAACGGTAAGAATGGCTCATATATGTATGAAAAATTACACACAGGCGATGCCTCTATACATGATTTGGTAATAGTTACCAAATCTTGTTTTGATACAAATTTATTTAGGTGACTCTTATCTGAGTGTATGAGCACTGCTAAATTATTTTCTTGATTGTGCCTCGAAGACGATGCAAGAAAAAAATCCTCCGAGAAAACTGATTTACTCGAGCTCGCCTCGAATTCGAAACGTGCCCAAAAAATATATTTTCTCGACTTCGTCTCGAATTCGATACGATGTCGCCCTCGTTTTTGTGTTTATTGGGGTGGCTTGTTATGCACATTACATACAAGATCCCAGAAGCATGCTTCCAGTGTTTTAGACGTACGTACATATACTACGAGGGCAAAACATCGAGTGTCTTTTTGCAGCCAAGGCACGCATCCACACACACAATGCAAGGAAAGCTTAACGGCGAAAAGCCTCAATTGCAACAGATGACCAATTTATTCGCTAGCACTCGACTCTCACACCTGCTTTCTAAGAGCACTCTTTACCACGATTGAGAGAATACAAAGGTTGCGCCGATCTCGGACCGCTATTCCTCTCTTTACGAATTTGACAGAATCGTTGTTTGCATGACGTCACACTGGTGCAACTTGTTTACGTTTTCCTTGCAACATTTTTTCTTCTTCTTCCATTCTTGCTCACGTTTTGGCATTTCTCTCTCGCAATTGCACCAGTGTGACGTCACACAAAAGTTATTCTCAAAAATCCTCTCTGATCGGCGCAATCTTGTATTCTATCATTCTTGACTCCTTACCACATCGACACACGCGAGCAGTGGAATCACATTTCCAGCTCATTAACTCCCACCGCCGAAGAAGTAGTCGGATTTCAGCGAGCCTGAAAGAACAACTGGTACGATGGAGAGTGTCAAGAAGCTGCAGAGCAAAAAGATTCCGCCCACAGGGCCACGCTGCGATCAGGCGCAATAAGAAGGGAGAGGTCGAAATAAGTCAGTGCGAAGAGCTTAAAATGCTGTATGACAGGAAGAACATCCGAAAATATTATCAGAGAGTAAGGCGACTGACGGAAGGTTTCAAGGCCAGGGCGAACTCCTGTTACAACAACCATGAATACCTAGTGACCGATGTCCAGTCCGTACTTAAATTATAAAGATCAGTTTTCCACCCTATTGAATGGCAGCAGCCTTCTAAGCATAGGTTACAAGGTCTTATAGAGTGTATTGTGTGAACGACTGAGCCCACCGTCAACGAACTGATTGGACCTTATCAGTGTGGCTTTAGAACTGGCAAATCCACAATAGATCAGGTATTCACAATACACCAAATATTGGAAAAGACCCGCGAGAAAAGAATCGACATTCACCACCTATTTCTCGACTTCAAAACCGCTTTCGATAGCACTAAAAGGAGTTTATTTTATGTCTGAATTTGTTATCCCCGCACAACTAATACGGCTGTACAAAATTACGTTGAGCAATACCACGTGGTACCTTACTAACTTATTGGGAGGGGAGAGCAGTATGTTTGTATGTATTTATATATGTATAAATAAATATTTACTCGACCAAAAAGTAGTGGGGAGGCACTGTGGCCAATAGTAGCCATCAGTTACCACCTCTGCATGGTTGTAAGCCACGCATAGCCCGCAAAATCTCCGGAAGCATTGGCCGGAGGATGCATCAGACTAGGCCGAGCATCGGTTATTTATTTAAGTAAAAAGTGTGGGTAGACACTGTGACCAACGGTATTTATATGAACCTCCTCTGTACGGTAGTAAATAAGTCATGCAGAGTTAACAAAAACCTCCGGGAGTATATTTCAGACACCGGTTATTTATTTAAGTAAAAAACTGTGGCCAATGTTATTTAGATGTACCACCTCTGCGTGGTAGTAAGTTATGCAAAGACTACAAAAAACGTCGGAAGCATTTTCCGGAGGACACATGGGACTATGCCGAGCATCGGTTATATATTTAAGTAAAAAATGTTGGTAGGCACTGTGACCAATGGTATTGAAATGTACAACCATGCAGAGTGTGTAAAAAACACCGGAAGCTTCGTCTGAAGGATGCATCAGACAAGAGCGATCATAATTTAAATGGCCATCAACTTAACCATAACTTAAGAAAGTTTTGTTATATGTCAATTGAGAAGCGCATGTTCAAAAATTTCCTAAATTTCATAAAGGAAATTTTTTTCACATCCAGTTCCGTCAGAATTGGGAAGGACCTCTGCGAATCCTTTGATACCAAATGAGGTTTCAGACAAGGTAACTCCCTTTCGTGTAATTTCTTTAATCTGATGTTGGACAAGATAATAAGGGCCTCCTCTGCGTTGGAAAGAGTAGGTGGAGAAGGACTTGGCTGCACGTGGCATTTCCAATTATCGCCAGTTGGCACAGAAGAGAAATGACTGGCGTGCTTTTTTGAAATCGACCAAAATCTCTTAGGCGGTTACAGCGCCAATACTGCTCTTCAGACAATTCCTAGTAGGGTGTCACCGTCGTGGGAACCTGAACAGACATTTGCTTGCGGAATAATTCTCCCCACGGCACGTCAGAAGGCATAAAACAGCCTCTGGACCCGTAAGCTCACCGACAGGCCTTCAACGGCATTCACAGAGAGTCAGTCTCGAGTTATATAGAGTCTCGACCAGTGAGTGCTCTTCTGGGCACACAACCACCACACTTTGACGAGACAGAGCTTCGTCTGCCTCGGGAGAATCGGACCACAATAGCACTACTTCGCTCCGGCTACTGCAGCAGGTGGAACTCATACCTGGGCAGAATAAATACATATGTGCGAAACGTATGCCCGGCATGCGGAGAGACGCCCCATGACTCGCAGCATCTATTCGCATTCCCACTGAACCCCACCCTGCTAGCATTCAAATAATCGATTCCAAGGAAAAAAAACATAAAAATTGTGCATAGAATGGTATGCTTAATTTCTTGGGTACGGCTCGGTTAATTGTAAAATGATTTTTGGTTATTGTGTTCCGAAGCGTTACCTGAACCAAAAAATTTTAACACACAAATGATTAAACTTTAATTCAAAGCAAACATTTCCGAGCACTAATATGTATATTAATAACTTCGGGTTGAAATATGCACTTTTTTATAAATTTCGAGGTGAGTTCTGGGCAAAAAAATGTGGTCAGCGTAGCGTGAGTTGGACTGATGGGGGTTATTTTTTGAAGTGCGACCATAGGCCACCAACCAGGAAAGGAATTCTGCGCAAAATACTGTGGATGGCGCACAGTGTGCTTTTTGAAGACTTGTGTCACCGAATTAATATTCTGCCTTATCCTGAGTTTCGCCCGAAAAAAATTTCACCCGAAAATTTTTATTCCGCCCATAGTAAATACATGGAAACCGAAAGTGAAAAGTTAACCGGTTCGGGGAAAATGAAACTTACGATAAGGCTGATTAGTTCTTTCGATAGAAGCAATATTTTGATATCATACAAAATGGTTTTGAAAGCTAACGTTTTTCCCTTCCACGGAAAAATATTGCCATTGAGCCATAGTTAGGGATGCAACATCTTTCTTAAAAACATCGATTTTTGAAAACATCGATGTTCCCACAATAAGCATCGATGTTAAAAAACATCGGTGATAAAAAGTTTACATCGATGTTTTCCCGATGTTTTAATTTCTCGTCTACCATGCGAAATATAATGTAACAAGAAATATTTTTTCTAACTCGAAAGAACTAGAATCACATATTCGCTACAAATTTAAGTAAATATGTATGTAGCTGTTAGTTTTAGGCGTCTATCTACGAAGTACCTAAAAAATTAAAATTTACCTATCCCAGCGGTTTTAATAAAATGAATTTTAAAAAGAAAACAAATTTTTTAATCGAAAAAGAACCATTTAATATGCACTGCTTTTTGTTCAATATTTGCAATGTTTTTCAAGTTAAAATGTATTTGTTTATAAGTGTTATAAAGCTTGCTTGTGTAAAATCAACCGACTCCAAGCGAAATGTACGTGGGTTTCCTTCCGCCATGAAGTATCAAAATACCGTCTCTGGTGATAACCAAACAATTTCCAAATCCAAGTATTCCATTAACTCCCAATCATACTTTGACTATCCTTTTAAACTAGGTCCAATTAACTCAATACATACCCTAATAATATCTCCCGATGATGTATTAGTTTACCTGAAGTCCTTAAAGCAGTCATTTAGTTATGGTCCTGACCAGATCCCCACTTGTTTTCTTATATATTGTGCTGATTATCTCTATGAGCCGTTAACAGCCTTATTTAATTTGTATCTTAAAAAATGCATATTTCCAACTGTATGGAAGGAAGCGTTCATAACCCTGCTATATAAAACCGGTAGCAGGTCCTCGGTGGAAAACTATCGGGACATAGCTAAGCTCTCTGCAATTCCTAAATTAGTTGAAGCAATTATTACAAATCAGTTGACGCATTCTATGTCCTCTACCATTTCATTCTGTCAACATGGGTTTTGCAAAGGCAAATCAACTTCAACAAATTTACTTGAGTTCACAACCTATATCTCAAAAGCGTTTAGTGAAAACAAAAATATGGATGTTATATATACCTACTTCAGTAAAGCATTTGACAAAATATCTCACTCGTTGCTTATCTATAAACTTGATCTTGGTCTTCAACTTAATTTTCTACGTTGGATCTCTTCATACCTCTATGATAGACCACAAAGGGTAATGTTTAAAAATACTATTTCTGAGGGCATTGATGTTACTTCAGGAGTCCCGCAAGGTAGCCTGTTCTTGCTTTTTATAAACGATACATATTTCTACAGATATAAAATTTTCAAAAATGTTAATGTACGCAGATGATGTGAAACTTTATAAATCGTACGTATCAATCAAAGAAGGTATACAATTTTGTGGGTCTTGGTATCATGATGGATCCGAAACTTAATTTTAATCTTCACATTAATGTGAAAGTCAACAAGGCTAAAGGTGTACTTGCATTTGTGAAACGATGGTCAAGAGAATTTAGTGACCATTATATCATTAAAGCCCTGTTTACAACATTAGTTAGACCGATTCTGGAATACGGTTCGGTGGTTTGGAATCCAAGGTATCAAATTTACTCAGACAAGATAGAATCAATTCAAAAACAATTCCTACTTTTGGCTTTAAGAAATTTTCGTTGGGAATATAACCTTCCGCCTTATACCAGCCGACAGTGGCGTAGACAGGGGGGGGGTGGGGGCGAATTGGGGGATAGATCCCGCCCCTCCCCCCCTTCGTCAGTTAAATGAAACTTTTTATTTTTGAATTAATAACACGATACTATTTTACCCTTCCGATTTATATTTTTTTTTATTTCAGACTGATAACAAATTATCTTTTAATGAAGGTATAAAATTATCGTTTGGTGGATTATGCATTTGAATATTTGCGAAATACACTAGGCCATTTTGCTTAGTTCCCCACAGTGTTGGGAAATAAAATTGTTCCTTCAGTACGAAATCTATAAAAAAAATGGACTTTTCGACTGTAAATTGTATCGACTTTTTAATTTGCTCATATATTATCTTAGTACATGCATACATAGATTCCCTTCAATGCCAATGATTTGATGGTATTCATGGGAAAGTTTATGTATTTAGGTACATTTACATATTTTACACTTTTATCATAAATGTGTATGCATTTTAACATAAATGTGAACACTTCTTAACAAAAAAATTTTTTGAAGTTATTATGAATGGATAAAAGAGACATCTTCTTTGAATTCAGTTCTAAAACTTGATATTTCAAGTGCTTATCAAAACTTTATACATGTTAACTAGATTCTCCATTTTTCTTAAAATTATAAAATTTTAATTATTAGTTTATAAAAATGCAGTTTACACTTTAACAAAACCCGTATGAATCCAAAGTTTAATCTTTGCGCAACATTAAAAAAATCAACAAACTTTCGTAAAGCTTTTTAATTAGATTTCCTAGAAATACATATTTTGAGTATGCAGTTTTGTAGCCCGATCAATTAAAATAAAGCGCAAGTTTAAAATACATACCTGCGACTTATCGTTGATTTTTAATATATAATTTTTTTTTTTTTTTGATGAAGGCGTTGCTCATTTTCTTCATTAAAAAAAATCGTCGAACATATTTAGATAATATGGAAGAAAATTACCGACATCGTCAAAAATATGCCATACATCAACTGTAAATCACAGCTACTTTAAATTTGCACTTTATTAGACTAAAATTGAATGAGCTAAATAACTGCAAAATATTAAGAGATAAAATTGAAATAGAAAGTTCGAAATTTTTACGAAAGTTTGTCGATTTTTTTTAATATTGTTCAAAGATTAAACTTATTTTCATTTAGTGTTTGTTAAGGAATAAACTATAATTTTATAAGAAAAAAATTCAAATTAAAATATAATAAAATAAATAGTCAAATCTAGTCAATATGTGAGTGTCGTAAAGTTATGATATTTAAGAACATCTCTTTCTTAATTAACGATGACACTGTTTCTATATGAAACTGATTTCGACATTTTGTTTTAATAAAATTTAGTATCGAAAATATTCTTTCAAAACTTGCCTAGGAATGTGATATAATGGTTCATTCAAAACCTTTTTTGAAAACTTCTAAAGGCAAAAACGAGAAGGCGAAGACAAAAAGAGAATAAAAAAATTTCTCGCAGTGAATTTTCAGATTTTTAAAACGGTATAGTAATTTAATTTTTTAAATTTAAATAAAGCATGAAGACCCCATAGAATAAACGAGTAGATAAAAAATATATAACGGTAAAACTGGCACATACATAAATATATGAAAGAATGCACTCAGGCGACCCCTCTAGCCATTGTGTGTCACAGATTTAAGTTATCGATGGAAATTTTTTTTTCATCCCCCCCCCCAAGGCCAAATCCTGGCTACGCCACTGCCAGCCGATTAAAACTTATTAATCTTCCTACACTTGTCAGTCGCAGGGAAATACTTGGAACAATTTTTATGATTAAACTACTGGCAGACTCAATTTCAAGTCCGCTTCTTCTGGGTGAAGTTAGCCTTAATGTTCCCTCCCGTGTATCAAGACACTTTTATCCCCTGTTTTTGAAAACTTGTAAAACTAATTTTGAATTACACGAGCCACTCCGTTGCTTATGCCAGGATTTTAGCTCTCATTCCAGCACATTTGATATATCTGGTTCGATTTTCAGCATTAAGAAAGCGATACTATCCTCTCTCAATAAATGAATTATTAACACAAAGACATAAAATCAGCTGATTAATTTAGTTCTGTAGCTGAATAGTTTTAGATCTCGACGCTTAACAAACTCCTGCCTATCGTGACTCGGCGCAGAAGTTGAAAATATTGGTTCCGTACGTCATGCGGACTGCGCCCCTCGTGCGGATGGGCGGGAATGGAGGGTAAAAACCGTTGGGATTATTATTATTATTATTATCGTCACATGGCCTGGGCGATAAATTCGTTCAAACAATTAAAGTCGCCGGGGACCGATGGCATAATAACGCGCAGCTCCAAAGGGCTCTGAAGGTGTCGTGAAATTGGTTGGATCATATTTATGCGAACTGCGTGAGGACCGGGTACATCCCCAAGGCTTAGAGGATAGTCAGTGTTGTGTTCATCCCGAAGGCCGAAAAAGGCTCTTGTTTGGGCGAAAATACCTCAATAGAGCGCCGATTCAAACTCAGAGGAAATGTATATGAAAAAAATGAAAATATACAAACGATTTAATTAGTGAAAATGTATTAACTTTATTTAAGATTTTAAGAGTGCAGAAAAGTATTAAGTGAATAAATTATACACAAGCGTAACGAAGATTACCTTTGTGCCAAGAATGCGGAAGCTGGTGATGTGTACTCCAAGCTGGTGATGTGTACTACTGATGTGGTGATGTGTGTATTGGGACTATAACGATGTTCTGCTTATAAGATACATACTTATATGAGCATGTGATATCGTAAAGGAAGCACCGGTGTGCTTTCGGCAGTTATGCATCTTTGCAGCTGATGGCGGGGCCGAAAGTAAATCAGTGTTTCCCAAACGTTGAAGGCTTTTGGCTTCAACAGCTCTCACGTTTCCCTTAGGGATTTTAGGCCTATCAGTCTCTTTGGTTTTGCTAAAAACGCTAGACTGATAGACCTGTACATAAGAAAAGCTATTCCTCGTGACTGTCTTTCAAGAGCTCAATATGCTTATTGCAAGAAAAGGTCGGTGAACATTGGCCTGCACACATTGGAAAAGTCGTCAGAGGAATCCTTCACGCATGAAGATTATGAATTAGGGGGCTTCTTCAATATCAAGGGGGGCCTTCAACAATGTCACTCCAGAGGCAATAGTCAAGTAGATATATTCATAACCTGGGGGTTGAAACCAACCTAATAAGGCTTATCTACAGTTTACTTTGTGACAGAACTATCGCGGCGGAGTGGGGGAGCGTCTGCACTCAGTGCAGAGTCAATAGCGGCACTCCACAAGGTGGTTTTCTCTCTCCCCTGCTCTGGATTGCGGTTGTAAACGACCTTCTAGAGGAACTGGGAAAAGTGGTCTTTTGGGTGATCGCCTATGTAGATGATGTGGAACTTTTGCTTAAGGGACGATTTCTATACACTCTTTTTATCTGGCTCAAGGTTACCTGAACCAGGTAACTAGGTGGGCGATCAACGGCGGCTGTCATGGAAGCCTAACATTGAGGAATGGGTAGGAAAGGTATCTGTTACCTTGTACTGCTGTAGGGGAGCTATCGATAAAAGGTGGGGTCTCTCGCCCAAATTAATTCATTAGCTCTAGGAAACCAGATTTAAGCCTATATTATTTCAAGGAGCCCTTGTCTGGTGGAACTCACTAGAGAAGGCTACACTTGTAAAACAGGAGTTAGTGGCGCCTGCAGACAGAATTGTCGCAGCACGAACTGCTATTAAGCTAAGGTAAACCGGGTCATTTTCTGACATAGAAAAGGAAAAGAAGACGTTTTTCTGCTGCAGCAAATGTTTTTATAGGGCACTTTAAAACTCGTTACCTCTCAAGGGCTAGTGATAGGGGTTCTGACAGGCGATTGTGCGATTGGTATTCATGCGGTGAGACTAGGAATTTCTACTGCTCCTTTCGTGTCAGCTGTCAAGAGGAAGATGAAGTGGAATCATCTCCACACTGTCTTTTAGACTGTCCAACCTTCGCGAGGCTAAGATGGAAGCATTTCGGCTCACACTTCTGAACAAACACTGATCCCTCAGGGATCGAAATTAGCCGCATTCGAAATTTTGTAATCGGCTCGCGTCGTTAACTTATCCCACCCTAAGCTGTACTTCTTTGAGCTATGAAATAGTTAGTCTCAGTATACATACCCCTTTTTATTACAATGCGTTTATCAACTTGCAATGTTGTATGTCCAGACCACCATTTATAGCAAAGGTATTATGGCAAAGTTATTTATACAACCTAGTCTAGATATCAATCTCGTCTTAGGTATCATATCAAAGACATACAATAAGAAGACTCTAGAGGTAGATGTCGCCTCGCCAGAAGAAGTTAAATATTGCGCCTAAAAATATGCACTACATACACAACAGCGGATATGGACGACACGCCATTTCTTTAAATCATAGATGGGCAGTGATCGGACTTAATAAAAATTCTGTGTGGTAGATTCTGGAAAAAAATGTGGTAGATTTGGAAAAAATGTGGTAGGTCTCAGGTTTCGGATCAAACTTTTTTTTTTTACAAAAATTAAAAAAAATCTACAAGGTTTCACCTTTACTGAAAACTTTTCAATTCGAATCTCTAGACAAAATTTTTAACTTGGGTTTGGCCAATTTTGACAATCCTCAAGTAAAAGTAAACAACGCGTTAAAAACTTTAGATGCACTGTAATGTGCTAATACTTACACAAAAATCGCCGATTTTTTACATTTTCTTTATTAGTTCTTTTTATAAATCATATATTTTGCAATTTAACACAATAAAATCACGCTTCCCGACGAAAATTTTAATATTGAGAAATTGAGAAAATTCACGTTATTTTCTCCTCCCATTTGGCTTTGTTTACTTTTACTTGAGAAATATCATCGCCGCCGGGAATGCGAAATCTTGTATACTATCATTCTTGTTATTAGGGACACGAATTTCGATAAGATATGATACCATATCGATATTTTTGCCATTCCATACCGATAATTTTACTCGAAAGTTGTCAAACGATATTTTTGGAATGGAGTACCAGAACCCTTGTATCGTATCGAATCGTAAATGTACATTACAAAGTTAATGTGAATAATGATACATTTGTATGACAAAGTATTAGAAAATAAAATGAAAACGTCAAAACTCTGGGAAGTGGGTAAGACTATTTGTATAAAACTTTTTTAGTAATATTTGAAATATCTAAAGTTATTTTCCAAATTCCAAAATGTAAAAATTTGTTCTTACTAAAATTTCTATTGAAAGTTTTGTTGTTAGTATTGTTTTTAAACATTCCATTTCTTGTAAATCTATACTTACTTACTTTGGAATTTATTTGTAAAGCAATATGGATATATTTTGCGCTTTAAAGCGCAGAAATGTGTACTATCTTAGGTGGCTATGTGGCGTGCCTTCAGTGATGTACTTATTAAAGTGCAAATTGTTAATTCTTTAATAGAAAATGACACCAATATTCAGATTTAATTTTTTGAATTTTGTATCGATATTTGGAATATCGAGTCTTTTTATTACGATATTTATGGGTACCCGATATTTTTACAGCGATACTTTAAATTAGTACTATATCGATACTTTCGATTCGATATCGTGTCCATACTTGTTACCACATAGTGTTTAGTGTTGGACAATTTTTGCTCTTAAAATAAAAAAAAATATAGAAAATCATGTGGAGCTAAATTATAACTACTCACAAACGCGAATATGTGGTAGATTTCAGACCTTGTGTGGTAGATGTGGTGGATGCTCCAAAAAGTGGTAGATCTACCACAATGTGGTAGAAGCAGTGCACGGACTTTACAACTTTATTGGCAGATCTACCAACTTTTTAGCTGTATTTTATTTTCTACCATTTTTACCAACAAAGGCTTAAAATCTACCAATATTTTTCGGAAAGAAAGCAATAAGATTTAAATGAACGCAGTGTATATGCACATATTTTGCCATCGAGCACACGTAAAATAAATATGAAAAGTTAACTCTGACCATGACCAATTTAACAGTGAAATTGCATCTCTATCAGCTGTTTATGGAAATATTTTTCGTTGGCAATACTTTGTGTAGCAAGCATTTAATTTGGTTGTTTTGTATTCAGCGGTTTCATGTTCCAGTCTTACGTAACCAAGCAATTCAGAATTGGGTTCTCTCAAAATAACAAGATGAGGTTCTTTTACCATCCTAGTATGATACTTCTCATCAATTTTATCTATCGTTAAAGTATCATCTTTACTGCCATCGAATGAAAACGCTAACAAATTGGTATCATCTAACCGTTTGCGAAGCACTTCTTGTCTGCATTTCTCTTTTTCTCTGCGAACTTTCGATTTATCCATGATGAGAGGTTTCCCATGCTTATCTTTAATTTTAAAGTCTTGCAAAAGAGCGGTTCCCAATGCTGATGCTACTCTGTCAGGCACACCAAATCTGTCACATACCAAGGCAAAGTTAAAACAATCGTATCTCTCTGTGTATTGTGAACTTGTGCTTCTATCCATATCTTCTTGAACCGGTGGCGGTGCGTATGTTGAATCATCGGGATCTTGGTATGTTGGCATTGATGACATAGACGTTGCTCCTTGCTCTTCAGTTTCCATCACAAATGCATCCATTGTTAGTCTTCTCTGATTATGTTGATCGTGCGTGAACTCTTTGAGGCGTTCGGGAACCCAGCCGCATGCACATGGAGCTGCATTTACATGTTCCAATATAAAAAATTATTTCCAGAGATTTTACATACTCTGTAAATTGTTGGGTGTTGTTTCTTCTCTTGATTTGCTCTTGATACTTGTCAAGCAATTTATTCAATTTATTAAATACACTTTTTTTCAGCATTATTTCCATACCAAGTTTTTCCCAAATTCCAATCAACTTATCTTGTACTTGAATAGTGAATGATTTATGGGAAAACTTTTTTTGTTCTGTTTTAGCACGTTCGCTTAAGTAAAAATAATATCTCAAGATATCCAGATGGGTTGGTAAATTAAGATCAGTTAAATCAGTAGACACACCAATAACAGTAACATCATGCTTGGGTATATGACTCATTGGGTTTTCGATAGTTGTTGATGTAGTTGCCTCATCTTGCGGTGTAGAGGATGGTGGATTCATTGTAAACTTTTTGATTTGGAATGGTCACTTCACTTATTA
This sequence comes from Rhagoletis pomonella, assembly GCF_013731165.1. NCBI lineage: Eukaryota > Metazoa > Arthropoda > Insecta > Diptera > Tephritidae > Rhagoletis > Rhagoletis pomonella. The sequence continues at coordinate 17,821 of NW_023460084.1, forward strand.
TTTTTTTTGAAATATTTTTTTATCTGAAATTAGCACTTCACACTTTGAGTTCTTCAAAACGACTTAATGCATTCACAAAAACTGTTGCGTTATATATGGTCTACGAGACGAGGTAATAAGAATGAAATGGTAATTTCAATTCTACCTGCTGTGTCTTGTGGTGGCTTAAAAAAAACAACACAAGCAATTTTACGATCTGCAATTGTGTCGTGATACCTTAATTGTTTAAAAGGGTTGCGGTGCATTCCAGTGATACCTTAATTGTTAAAATGGTTGCAAAAAACGCGCATTTCTTAAGAAGGTGCCTTAAAATACCCACAAAAAGGGTTGTAAAAACAACCTTCATTTCTTAAGTAGGTGCTATAAAAAAACTACACAAGTAAGTTTACGACATGCAGCTGTGTCTTAAAAAACGCACACAAGCAATTTTCCGATTTGCAATTGTGTCACAGTGATACCTTCATTTTTTAAAACGGTTGAATAAAAAACCCACACAACTATGTTGACGACATGCAAATGCATCACAGTGATGCCTTGGTTTTAAAAGGGTTGTAAAAACGCTAATTTCTAATAATTTTTTTTAATTTCTTTTCTATTACTAAGTTAAATTCATTTTTTCATTTACATATGTTCTGACTAAATAAATTTCTAAAGAGAAAAATAAACTCCAAAAAGAAAAAACATAGGCATTTCGCTGATTTTTTCATGTAAAGTGCAAAACCGGCGATTTTTTGAAATGTTTGTATGGTGAACCCCCAGGGGGGTTCCAGGGGGTGTGCTACTGGCATCGGTGGGTCGGGCCTCCAAAGTTAGTGGGGGTCGGTCATACATTTGGACTCGATTGGAGCACTCTAAATGGGTCAAAGTGGGATATTTCAAAATTTGCCCCTACCCAAAAGTTCGACCCAAATTGGGGGACATCAGAATTCGTTTTAGAGGTATGGTTCCTTCGGCAAAGTTTCTTATTTTGATCCCTAAAATATGATTTTCACAGAGCAATGGGCGATTTTTTTGCCTCCCCACAAATTGACCCGGCCTAACGTACATATAATGGAAATATTCAATTCTAATACGCCCGTATTAAAATGAAGCATTTTTGACTACACGGATGGCGTTTTGCACGTCTCGGATGCTTTTTCGCATGTAATTAAGAAAGTATATGTATACAAAGCATGCACAGCGGTGACAACACGTACATACATGGTGTGACATAACCCTGCAATAAATCGTGCTATTCAGAACTAGCGCAGAACTAGCTCCTTAAGAGGCGGTACTGGTTCTCGATCTATCCCAACGCAATGCTTTCAACTCTCTTTTTACATGGCGATGTCCTACGAAGTGGAAATTGCCACCTCTGCAGAACTTTCGAACCCGTTCTGAACTGGTTCCATTTTCGACAGTTCTGGGACATTAAGTTTTTTATGAAAAAAATAAATATTTAAAACTAGATTATTGGATATTTTTCCTTTTCTAAACTGTTTCCATTTTGGACAGATAACTTTTTTATAAAAAAAATTGTGATTATTAGATTTTTTTTATTTGTTTAATTTTTTCTGTTCTTTTACAGATTGAATTTTATTTATTTTTTGTTATTCTTTTATTTTCTTTATATTAAATTTGATCATTTTCTCTTCAATTTTTAAACGGCACTCAACAATTTAAATTTAAAATTTTTGTTAAATCTGAAAATCACAACTGCCTCCACCACGATTTGAACTCGCGACCAACGATGTTAGAGTCGCAGGTCTTGCCGCTAAGCTATTTTAGTATTGTACGAGAATTGAGAATTTGTGCATTTACTTCTCAACAGAGCGCAACTAGCACACCAAAAGTTTGAACTGTTCCTCTCTGCAACCGTTTTGCACTAGTTCAGAGATAGTTCTGAAATGTATAGGGCGGAACTAGCGCTTTAACAGACTGTCTCTAAATTTTACTGCAGGGAATGCACTAATCGCTCGCTGTGATGTTGATTCAAACTCAACATTTGAAAACACCTTCACATGTATGGCTGTAGCTGAGTGTGCAAAGACGCTTGATACAATTGGTTGCGGCCAAGAGGGTCCGGGTTCAATTCCCATCAGACGGAACATACAATTAATTTTTTTTTCTTCTTAATTACGAAAAGCATCTGCGCACTTCACAACCACATATTTTATAACGTATATACTCAAATTTAGAACGAGTTGGGTTGGTGCTCTTTTATATGCGTATTTTTTTCAATTTAGCACGTTTTTTTTAATTCTAAAATTTTTTTCTCTCAGTGTTGGAATGTGAGTTTATGACATTCGATACGATACTAGGGTTCTGGTACTCGATTCCAAAAAATATCGTTTTAAAACTATCGAGTAGAAAATATCGGTATCGAATGCCAAAAGTATCGATATGATATCGTATCGCAGACATGGGCACTTTTGCCCGTATGGGCTTTTTTGCCCGTACGGGCAAGCGAGCCCATTTCGGGGGCTTGATCAGGGGAAAATCATGGGCAAACGGGAAGGGGGCAACAAATCTTACTAATACACGTATAGCAATGAGAGCCACTGCACACGCATTCTGGAGTAAAAAGGCTCACTCTCCCAAACGTACGCCACATACACTCCTCGTCATTTGAATAGCTCAACTTTTTAATCTTTAGTATTTACACTTTTAATTTTGTTTATTTAATATTCATTACATCCGATTTTAAAACTTTATACAGAGTTAAAAAAATGTCAACAAAGGGGTACAATAAAGTGCAAGTTTCAAGTGTCTGTAAAATAGCGGTGATTTTTGACAATTTTTTTGGTGATAGTGCTGCGCATTTTCTCTCATACAAAGTATGCTCGACAAAACGTTTTTATGGAATAAAATGCGCAGCACTGTCAATAAAAAATAAATGAATTCAAAACACCAGCGCGCCTTTATTCGTATGTAGTGACGATATTTTTACAAAAAAATTATAATAAATAAACAAACGGAAAACTGTAAATACTAAGAATTGAAAGGGTGTGCAATTCAAATAACGAGGAGTGTATATGAGCAGATGTGATCACTACCCCAAGTAAACGCGAGCTGAAAGCGTGATTGTGTTAGTGTGCCAATTACGTTTGAATGAATTTGCGTTCGCTTTGTTACGCTCTCGCATGTATTTGCATGTGATGCTTACGCTCTTTAAGCAGGCGCTCGCTCTCTGTCCATGCTTGTATATGAGCAAATTTGACATCGATATAACTGTTGCCAACTTTGTGCCTTTCGCAAGAAATTAAGTGCGTTTAGGGAATTGAAATGCGAAAATTGTTTAGTTTAGCGCTTGTTTTGTTCTTTGGTGCCCTTTTCAAGGCAATTTTATAATAAAAACTTGATTTGACTTACACATATGTTAGTGTTTGGCCGAGCTTCTCCTTTTGATAATATGCTCCAAGATAATCCAAACGCAATATTTTCACACAGTCTCTATCACGGAATCCATAGAATATTCTGCTAATTAGCTGGGTGTGCGCATTTGTACAAAAGTAAGCAATTGCATGAAAATAAAGCCTCTAGAAAAACCAAGTTTTGGAAATTGTTTTACGAATAAAAAAACATTTTGCAAATTAAATTGATTAACTGCGCATAGTTGGAAATATTTACAAGTTTCATTGTGTATTACTTAAAATATTTGAACATACAGTTTTATATGCGAAAATACCATTAAACACAGCAACACAAAATTGGTGTTTTTGTTTTGGGGGAAAATTGTGCTATTTTCAGTATTTTGGTGCTTTTCTAAATAAAAAACTTGGCGATCAGGGCTGCCAACTTGGCTCAAACCGTGCCATTTTTGGCACTATTTTACATGAAATGGCACTGAACTTTCCAATTTTGCACAAGGTGCCAAAATGGCACTTTTGGAAAAAAGTCAAATTTAAATATATTTTTGTGATATCCTTTGCGTGTACTTCTTTTTCTCAACTAAAATTTTCTAGTTTCTATAGTGTATACAACTGGTTTATCTTACTTTGACATTGGGCTTTTGTTTTAATTTCTCTAATTTTAATGCTAATGGGAAGAACTAAAAAGAATGATACCTTTTTTGGCACTTTTAATTTTCTATTTGGCACGTTTTAGCACTTTTTTATCCTCAATATGGCACTTCATAGCTATGTATGTTTGGCAGCCCTGTTGGCAAATTTGATCACTAGCTGACATAGTTGCCAACTTGGTGCTTTAAGCACTAGATTTAGTGATTTTTGAAAATTAAAACGCCAAAAAAAAATTATTTAGTGCCTAGTGCCTTTTTTAGTGCTTTTTTTCTGAACTAATATTACTCCGAATAGTTAAAACCTGAAATAATTTTTAAATATTTATTACTGTGGAGCACTGAATTTACAAAAATCTACAAATTTAAATGCACTTAAATACAACCATGATTGATAAAAAGCTGAACTTGCAAAATCACCTTGTTCAATTCTATTCGCGTTGAAAATGCTAGTAGATATGCGAGTAAGTTAAGTATTTTTTCTTTTCTAATTATTTGTAAAAATTTTTCTTTTTGTACCACCTGAGTAAAACACATCGTTTCTTGGTGCTGAATACAAATCTGGCCGCACAATTGCCCTAGCACTAGAATTTTGAGATATCCTAATCTCCAAGTGCCAAAATCACGGTTTTTGGCGATATTTGAGGTTATATAATGAAAACGAAATTTGTTTTGCTCATTTCTAATTAGGGCATGATTTTCTTTTGTTGGGACTCGATTTTTCTTTCTTGAGTTATATCAGTTTTAATGCGCAGTACTTCGGTATTACGTCGTAACCATGAGTCATTATAGCATGTGGCTTTTCAATCGTTATGAGCGAAAAAGTTTTGTTTATTGATTTATGTATGCATTCTTGTAAATGTTGTTAATTTTTTGTCTTTGTTAAATACATACAAACTGTTGTGAAAAAAGCATCAATTGATTCAAAACCATTTAGTGCTTTCAGTGTGGTAAAACGCTTTTTTCCAAGTTTTTGGTGCTTTTTGCAAATCGAAAGCTGGCAACACTGCTAGCTGACCTTCACCGAGCGCTCTTTGCTGGGTTCGGATTACAAAAATGGAAGTAAATATCAAGTATTCGTAGTAGATGTGCATTTCTTATCTTTATAAAAAACAATTCATTTCTCCTCGTATCCTTGTACAAATAAGGAGCTAAAGCGGCCTTATAAGGGTCGATATCTGTAGACTGGAAAATCGACCAGCTAGCGGTTGAGATGTCATTTACACGGGTCGATTTTGGTAGAACGACAAAAATCTACCAGAAAATCGACCCGTGTAAAGGCGCCTTAATCCAACGAGCACTTATCATTAAAGTTAAAATGCCTTGGTTAAAATTAATAAAAAGTTATTTCATTCTTTCTTTACCGGGACAATTGTTACATAGGTGGGCAATGACGCAATTACAGAACTTTATACAGAGCAATATTTTTCGATCGGGGTCAAATCGGGCGATTGTGAGGGCCTATTCACGAATTCAAGTGTATTTGCAAAGTTGCTGTACCTCACCAATGTAACAATCGTGTCGATAAAAAGGTAAAATATAACTTTTAGTTTGCTATTAAAAACCCCACCTCCTTTCTATATGAAGAGTAAATTTGTTGATGCAGCAAAACGGAGCAGATTTTCAGTTGAGCGAAGTAGAGGACTAGGTTTCAAATTTTTTCGACAAAACGGAACAAATCTACTCCTTAAACTGTTTTTCCCTTTCTCCATCCCCCGCTCGCACTTTCGCTACTGCGCGGGCAAAAAAGTGCCCATGTCTGTCGTATCGTATCGAAATTCGTGTCCCTAGTTGCAAATTTCAAGCATTTCATTACTAATTTAATCAAACAATTTCGTAGTGCAGAGTAATTCTTTTTTTTTTAGTGCTGAATAAAAGCATCCGTGTTCGAATCAAATTCGAATCGAAATTTCTTTTGGATTACGGCATTTGGCGGCGAGTTCGCCCTTTCAGCTTAAAATATATTTAAGACAAATGGCTGTCATTTTATTTCGTTCGATTCGAATCGTGCTTCATTCGATCACGGATGCCATGATTCGGGCCCAGTTTTACGTTTTCTCTTCAATGTTTTATTGGCGTAAAATACATTTTTTGTTGTATTATAAAAAAATACAATTTATTCCAAGGTGAATTCATATAAGGTGATACCAGAAGTTCAAAAACAAAACGGCCACTAACAAATTTTACGCGTAATTACAATAAGAATTTCAACAAATACATCATTGTGACAATAAGAATCACCAAGGCGAAAATCCAGCTGCTCTGATAACACTACCTTACCTGAATTCGCCTTCATTCATTCTATATGAGTAAAAACTATCTAATATTTAAAAAAAAAAATCGACCAACTTCTACCAGTTTTTGTATGTAAAATCTACCACTTTTAGGGTAGAAGTCCGACCACTGTAGATGGGCAATTTTTGCTCGCGATCAACGCCAGCGCCGCAGTTCGTATACGTATACAGCAGTGATCGGACTTTCAAAAAATTCTGCGTGGTAGAATCTAAAAAAATGTGGTAGATTTAAAAAAAATGTGGTAGATCTCTGGGTTTGGATCAAACTTTGTACAAAAATTAAAAAAACTCTACAAGGTTTCACCTAAATTGCAAACTTTTTAATTAGACTAAAAAACAAATTTAGTTTTAGTATAATAAAGTGACATTTTTTTCCTTGACAGTGTAAAGCAGTTCCTTCCATATCAAGATATATTTCGAACATATTTTAAGAGATTTCTGCAACCTTGTGGAGTGCTGCCAGCTTTCCTTTTTATCACATCACGAAGTAGCGAACAAATGTGGCACGTTCCAGAAACAGCTGGGATTTACCGATTTTTACAATTCTCAAGTAAAAGTAAACAACGCCTGAGAAACTTTAGATGCATTTAAATTTGCTAATACTTTCACAAAAATCGCCTTTTTTAATTTTCGCTATTAATTCTTTTTATAAATCATATATTTTGCAATTTAACACAATAAAACCACGTTTTCTGTCGAAAAATTTATTACTGAGAAAATTTACTATTTTACAGTTTATTTTATCCTCCCATTCGGCTTTGTTTACTTTTACTTGAGAAATTTCATCGTCGCCGGAATGCGCAATCTTGTATTATATCAATGTTGTTACCATATAGAGTTTAGTGTTGGAATAGTTTTACTCTTAAAATTAAGAAAATTATGTCGAACAAAAATAAAGTTACGCAAAAACGCGTATATTTGGTAGATTTTAGACCTTGAGTGGTAGATGCTCAAAAAAGTGGCAGATCTACCACAATGTGGTATTAGTCCGATCACTGGTATACAGAAGCAAAGCAGCGAATTTCGATTCAGTCTGCTTGTAGATTTCACCAAGGTGACGTCACGCTCGGCTGTTGATTGTTTTTCTTCGTAATTTAAGCACACGCTTGCCACATTTTGTGTAGGAAATTTACAAAAAAATGGGCAAAGTAAATTGGTGTGTTATTCTTAGATTGCTGTTTGCGTGCGTTTGCTACGATTCAAACACAAAATAGTGCGACTCTATATAAGAACTACAGTTTATAGTTCAAAGAACTTTCAACAACCCACAATGTCCGTTGTGCTGTTATTCCTACGTATTTTTAACCGACTTCAAAAAAAGGAGGAGGTTATCAATTCGTCGCAATATTTTTTTTTATGTATAACTTTATTTCGAAAATTCTTTTTGCATCGGAAAGGTAGTTTCAGAGGTGGTCCCATACTAATCTGATTTAGATCCGATTATTGGATCATGTAAAAATTAACGGTACTCCTAAAATTTTATATGAGAATTGAAGTTGGTTTTGTGTTTTGCCAAAAAATTACTTGTTAATACAAGCAAACTGTATTTTTCATGCCATGTGAATTTAACAAAATATAAAATGGGCTGCTTGCTGATCAACGTTCACTTATTATTATATTTTTTTTATAATAAGTTCCATAATTTTTCACCGACTTCACAAAAAGGAGGAACGTTATCAATTCGTCGAAATATTTTTTTTTATGTATGTTACCGCATAACTTTGGACTACGTCAAGCGATGTCTATAATTCTGTTTTTAAAGGAAAGGTATTACCTCACAGGTGAGCCCATTTAGTTTAAATCCGACCATTGGATCATGAAGATATTAACGATAATCTTAAATTTTTATATGAGAATTGAAGTCGGTTTTGTTGTTTGCTTAAAAAATACTTGTTATAAAAAAGGCACAAATTGCATACTTTATTTTGGATGCATTTTTTCTGTCTAAAGAAATCGATAGAGAAATGTAAATGCTAGTTTATGCCCAAAAATACTTAATGAATAATATTAATAAGTTATACTCTATTTTTAGGACTAAATATATCTATATATAGGACTATATATATATATGAAAATAATAAAATCTAAACACCGTTACCATCTGGCCGGCCAGCATTGCAAAGATTTGATTCTAACAAAACGGTGCCCAGGTATTGATCAAATTTAATTTTTTTTTTAATTTTACAAGTACTAAATTTTTCGTATGTAAAAGTTTCTATAAACTAATAGTATTAGTTACTAAAACTTCCAAGATTCATTATTCCACTATACGTATAAGCAAAATAGGACAAAAGACACATGCACGAAAAATATAACTTTTATTACATTTATAAAATATGCGGCAACCATAACTGAGCGTGACGCACTAATACCACGACAAAATGAGACTGGGTTGGTGTGCCCTTCATTGCCCTGCAGCAAAATTTAGAGACAGTCTGGCAAAGCGCTAGTTCCGCCCTACAAATTTCATAACTGTCTCTGAACTACTGCAAAAGGGATGCAGGGCTGGACGGTTGAAACTCATATGTTGCTAGTTGCGCTGTCATCAATGTTACTTATCCTGGTCATGCGAAAGCTGACAAAAGATGCACAAATGAACTACATATACTATTTATTTTCGATTTTCTTAGACCCGAAAACAAATAGCAAACTGTTTTCGTTTATTTAATATGTAATTCTCTAGTTTACGGGGCAACTGCTAAAATATTTCCAAAAAAGTCAACATTGGTAAGATTAACGTAATTTTTATACATATATGTACGTATAAATTTGAATGCAAAATATCATGATTCAATAATGAAAGGTTTTGTAAGAACAACTTTCTCGCACTCTAATTTTATCAATGACATTCCCAACCTACTCCTAAAAACAAAAACAGTGATATTTCTTTTCCAAATTCCTTTGCAAGTTTTAGGAACATTTTAAATATTAATTAGTGAAATTATTATCTTTTAAGGCCTATTTAGCCCTCAAGAAAAGCAAATAGTCCATATAAAATGACGTACAAGAAATGGCTAAGAAATTTTCTTGAGGCAGTACGCAGTTCTTAAGATATTTGCTACGCGTTTCTAAAGAGCACAAGGCCAAATTTGAAAAAAATGTTTGTTCTGCACAGAAATTCAATGTAGGCTAAAGAGACGAAATTCCCTTAAATGCCGAATAGTTGTATTTGTTGACATTCGGGGATACCTATAGATTCTGTCAAGTCGCTGTAAAATAAAGCGCGCAGTGTTTCTGGTAAATGAGTCAACGAAGGTACATATTTATGTGTTGACCTACACAACACAATCCTGGTGTCCCCGAATGAGACTTTGACGCAATATAATGTTGGAAAACCGCATCCATGGGGCCAATCGTAACACACGATAGCTCGGTTTAGTCAATGGTGCGATGTAATGCCAAGAATGATAGAATACAAGATTGCGCCGATCAGAGAGGATTTTTGAGAATAACTTTTGTGTGACGTCACACTGGTGCAATTGCGAGAGAGAAATGCCAAAACGTGAGCAAGAATGGAAGAAGAAGAAAAAATGTTGCAAGGAAAACGTAAACAAGTTGCACCAGTGTGACGTCATGCAAACAACGATCCTGTCAAATTCGTTAAGAGAGGAATAGCGGTCCGAGATCGGCGCAACCTTTGTATTCTCTCAATCGTGATGTAATGCGTACGTACGGCACTTCTCATTTGACGATGTAGATTACGTTCCCTGTCTCTTCTTCTTGAGTTCGACCAGCACGAATCGCCAATCGCGACTATGTAAGCCAATGCTTAATATTCTCACGGCGGCATAATCTCCCTAGAACACTAAAATTGCAACATCAAAGAATCCGAATTACCATATTCGAAGCAATCGAGCCAAAGCCGCGAAAGAAACGTAAGCTCCAAATGTTTTTATTTGTCGTTTTTTCCCCACAAACAAATAGCTTCTTCATATCCATCAACAGTAAATGGTACCGCAAAGAATTTACAAGGCAAACAAACACACCAAAAAAACAAAATATCTCTAAGTGGACCATCTATTCTAGATATCTTCGCCTTTTGACGTACGGAATAAATTGCTTAAATTTATCAGTTTATCCGCATTCTTTCATGAACGCACCTCGGTAAATAATTGTACAATATTGTTTATTATTTAAATTATCTGGCTAGTTACGCTTCATTCTTACCTCGTCCATTGTGCTAATTTGCTTTTTATGTTTTCGTAGCAAAATCGACCACCTGGCAGTCTGTCGAGTTGAATTTTGCTGAAATGTATTGGTTTATCCACCAAAATTGTCGGATAAAGTGATAAACTTTGGTTAAATTGATTTCCATACAAAGTTCGACAGTTCATTTATCAAAATTATAAATTTATCATTTTATCAAGTTTATCAACAGTTATCACTTTTGATGAAGACCCATGTAGAAATATTTATTTTTAATAACGATCAGGGGTTGTATTCGATGTAAATAAGATGGTTTATATTAAATAATTAAATCAAATTCGTCTTTGTTTTAAAATACCCACCTCTTTGTGGAATTTAGCTACCATTTTAGGATGTGTGATAGAATTCTTCCCCTTTTCCTCCTGCTTTCAAAAAACCATCCCTGTGGGTGGGAGTGTCAAATTTTAGAAAAAAGCTACTTACAAAACCTTTCATTATTGAATCATGGCAAAATATAACCATAAAATTTAGTTAAGCTACACTTAAGATCAAAAGTCTAAGTACACCATTTCTTTTTTAAATATTCACAATATATTGAGAGTTAAAATTTGTTTGTTATTATTTTATAAAAAAATTGATCATGTTTAAAACAAAATAATATAAACTGCGTTTTCAAACTTTATACAAAACAAAGGAAAATTTAAAAAAGATAAACAAAAGTGTGTAGTTATGCAGTGATTTTTTTTTAATTTCCAATGTTTTTCATTTTAAATATTTTTCGTTAAGTATGTCTCATAATCCATAAACCATTTAAATTCAAATTCTTAACTGTGCTGTAAACTTGACAGAACTCGAAAACTGTCTTCAAATTTCAAACCTTTTAATCAGAGTTTTTTTTTTAATATTTCGAGTATTCAGTTTTGTAGCCCATAAAATTTTAGTCTAGTAAAGTGTAACCTTGCATCTTAAACGAAAATATTTAAATAGAAGAATACCTTCAGAAGCGTGCGTAAAAAGAGTTATGAAAAATCAGCGCGATAAATTATACTGAAATTTAATGGGCTATAGGAATGCATACTTATAACTCCGGTTTGAAAATATTGAAGTTTTTTACAGCTTCTAGAATTCTACTAAATTTCCAACACAGTTAGAAACGTGAATTTATATGTTTATGTTATAATACTTATGAGCCATCCTTAAACAAGAAATTTACGAAAAATATTTAGTATGAAAACCATTGTAAATATTCAAAATTCTATTAATTCGTATTAGATGCCGGAGAGTCTGTGTATTACATTTCAATGCATTCAATACAATTTAACGCTGAGTTATCACAAAAAAGCATTCAATATAACACCGTTTTTCTCATTTTTTCACACGACTTAGTTTAGATATTTAATTATAAGTATCACAGAAATACCCTTTATACGTAACAAATATAAATTATTTTAAAGATAACAGTTTTAGAAAATGAAGGAATAACTGACACTTTAAGTTCTTAATTTTAGAGCGCAGTTTGCCTCAAAAAGAAAATTTGTCCAAAACAAATAGCTCATTAATCATAAAATGAATAATTTTTTATTTACAAAATTGTATGCGTACTTATTTAATTATAGTATTTAAAGAAAAGGCTCTATACTAAACTTCTTGGAACCAGCTCAAAACTAACCACATTGGTTCTAGCCCGGAAGTGACCCTTTTTGAAATACGACCTGTTGTTATATGAACTGTCTCAGAACCATCGAAGCCAGAGTCAGTTCAGAACAAGTTCAACATATCTGCAGAGGGCGACAATTGTCAATTCGTAGGACATCGCCATGTTAAAAAAGTCAGTTAAAAGCATTGAGTTGGGATAGATGAAGAACCAGTACCGCCCTTATCAGGCTAGCTCGGCAAAGTTCTGAATCAGTTTGATTTGCTGCAGGGTGCTTTAGACAGTGGTCGGATTTCTAACACATTCAAATGATTCAATAAGTGAGACTGTGTGCGTTAAATGCATTGCTCAGCTTCCGCTCTTCGTATACGTGTTAAACACACATGTGCTCAGAGAGCGCTCAGTGAGCTATGGCCTGCCCAGTGTTGCCGTCGCTTAAAGAACTTTCTAACCAAGATAAGACGAAAAAGTTACCAAATGTAAGGAAAAATAACAAATTTTTTTATTAGATTAACAATTCAGGTCATCACAAATTTTTTTATATGCTACGTTTACAAACCAATTTTTATTTGCATTTTTGAAAAGTAAATCCTTTTAAAGCTGTACTATGTAAATACATATTTTAGAAAATCAGTCTTCCCGTATTAGATGCATATATATGTATTTTAAACGACGTTTTTAAATAAGTATACAGGTACACAGTTTCCATCTTCTTTGTAAGAATCAATGAAATACCTAATCAGCGTGAACAACCACATTTTATATATTTTAAGATGAAGATTAAACAATTAAAAATTGGACTTATTGAACTATATCGTCGCTCAGCGCGAAATACCTCGTATACGCCAAACGATTTTTTCAAAACTGTGGAATGGTATTTTCACTGAACCTACTTGCTATAACATTATTACTATTAATCTTAACTTAAATTAATAAAGTAAGCAGTAATGGAAAAATAATAACCAAATCCCTTTTTTATTGTACATACATGACGTGGTATTGTATTCCGCATATAAGTACCATGTATATTATGTATTCTGTATATTATAAAACAATTACATACATATGTAATTAATATTAATACATTCATTCCAAATATGCTTACTTGGTTTCACTGCTGGGACTGCCACTGCTGCTGCTACTCTCCTCAACCCCGACAGGTGTAGCTGGCGTATGTCAATTAAAAACTACAGTAAATATTAAATAACCAAAACGGGAAAGATCTTAACAACTTCACAGGCAAGAAAAAACTAAAATTGGTTAAACATTACAAAACGGCAACACTGGGCCTGCCGACCACTGCTTTAAATGAAATTAATTTCTGCTATATGTATGTATGTATATGCTAAACGTGAGGAGAAAACATTTTGCTTGCATAGTCTTCTGTTCTCTTTTCACTGCAAGTTGAATTATTTTAATATCTGTTGCAAAATTGTATACAGACAAGACTAAAAAGTAGAAATTAAATAAAACAAAATCAAGTTTTTAATAAATATACCACGCTTTTATAAATCGACTAAAAATTATAAAATAATATTTCTCAGTCCCATAGAATTTGTTTTGATAACTTTTGATTTTGAAATTTTAGCAAAAGTCATTATAAACAATTTATGAGATTGATTGAATGTTACCTCTAAATATTTTTTTGATTTCAAAAAAAAAAAACATAAGTATATTTTTTTAGAGAAATCCTAGGGGGTGAGAGCATTACAATTCGGACTTAACTTTTTTCACATGTATTTTTGAACCACTCTTATAACTCTTATGTATATATACACTTAGGTATATCGTCGCTCCCAACGAAGAGTAGCACATCTCAAATTACCGTGGAAGACTAGCACGTTTCACTATTCGCGTCGAAGACTAGCACATTTCATTATTCGCGTCGAAAAGTAGCACATTTCAGATTCTCGCGTGGAAGACTAGCACATTTCACTAATCGCGTGGAAGACTAGCACATTTCGTTATTTGCGTGGAAGACTAGCACATTTCAGATTTTTGCGTGGAAGACTAGCACATTTCAGATTTTCGCTTGGAAGAGTAGCATATTTCAGATTGTTAAGCCGCGAAAACTGCACGTCTCCGGTTTAAAGTAAATCATAAAAGCATAATATATATTGAAAATTCAAACGTTTATTCTATATTTCTTTAATTGTATTATGAAAATCATGAAATTCAGACGGTATATACCGTTTACTAATCATTTGTTGAATATCATCCACTTTTCTTTTTTTTAAAGGTATTTTTCCCTTGTAAGCTTTAGGCAATTCACAGTGTTTCATGGTTGACCATTGAACATTTTTTTTCATTAGGTTCAACTTCTCCTCGCTTTGCATAAAGTCGTATTTTACTGCCATGTCTACTTGATTTTTGCTATTTTTTATTGTAATTTTCCGTACATGTGATATCTTAATTTTTTGCCAATGAAAATATTTGGACAGTTCTTCGAAGGAAAATATTTCATTTGCGTTTGCGTTGTTGAAAATTTGTTGAGTTTTTTTAGTATTCTCCTGGGCTTTAAACTAGGGCCAATATGGATTTTTTTAAGAGAATTAACTTTATTTTAATTGAAGGTTTTTTAAGTAAATAAATAAACATAACATAAATAATATCACTTTGAAACGGGGTGCTCTTGATATGATACTGTATGTATATGTTTTTTCGTATTTATTTATATTTATTTATTATTTATAGATTCCCTGAGAAAGACGCGAATGTCGAAAGGTGTAGGAGGAAAAATAAACGTTTATTTTACTTGTAATAACCGGCCAAAAGGCTCCATATACAACACTAAACTTTCAGCATGACCGAAGAAAAATAATTATAGTATAAACATACATATTTATGTAACTTTTTTTTTTAACGGCTGCTACAACCTTATATGAACTGCCTTGCGTATCCCTCTTCCACACAAAAATCTGAAATGTGCTAGTCTTCCAGGCAAATAACGAAATGTGCTACTCTTCCACGCAAAAATCTGAAATGTGCTAGTCTTCCACGCAAATAACGAAATGTGCTACTCTTCCACGCAAAAATCTGAAATGTGCTAGTCTTCCACGCAAAAATCTGAAATGTACTAGTCTTCCACGCAAATAACGAAATGTGCTACTCTTCCACGCAAAAATCTGAAATGTGCTACTTTTCGACGCGAATAATGAAATGTGCTAGTCTTCCACGCTAATAGTGAAATGTGCTAGTCTTCCACGCGAATAGTGAAATGTGCTACTCTTCGTAGGGACCGACGATATTATGTATCTACCTTACTGCACTTGTCCACTTTCAGTGGGTCTAAATAATTTGCATTTGAGTAAGGGAAATCGTAAAGGATCTGGTTTTAACAATTTTTAGGTTGCTATATATGTTTGTGCGTACATATACATATATGTATATACGTATGGATGTATGCCAGCAATAGTTTAATTTCTCTGTTTATACCTATATCACTTTAGTGGTGGACTTTTCACATTTTAAGTGTGGAATTTTTTATTATTATTTGAAAACAAAAAACGCTACACTCCTGCATTTTGTGGCTATTAACACTCTACTTTTTGCAATTGCCGAAGTGCACTCGACTATTGTTCCAATGCTTTGTGACATGCCGCGTTATTTTACCTACATATGTGTGTATATATGGGCATACTTACATCTTTATTCATACTATATTGCATATTTAAACACACATTTGTGTGATGTATTTGAATACATGGTGCATCGAGTTGCAGTACTGCATAGAAATTGCCGTTCGCTCTTGATAACAAAACCATATATAAACTAAATTTGCCTTTGAATGCAGCCGCTGAATTTTTTTTTTAATGCATCAGAAGGAGTTCTACTAGCTTAATTTCTTTCCAAACGTGCCGCAAAAGAACGCTCAACTCCGGTAAAATTTCATTTTGGCTACTTAAGCAACCCTTTTGCTATCTGGCAAGTAACATGAGATTAGATTAAAGGGATTAATATACAAAAACCAATGGAAATTAGTAATTATGCGAGATATTTGCGTAATGTATAAACTTGTTTGAAATATAAATCATGTATATAATGAAACAATTTACCTCTCCACTGTCCCATTAACAATTCAAAACAATAGAGCAGTTTTTCACCACCCTTCGGGTCGCGTATTTTTTAACCGACCTCGCTGAACTCGGATAAATAGCCGAGTTTGTATTGTTGCTTTGCATGTGTTTCGTTACACTACCGAGTGTCCTTTTGTAGCTCGGTTACAAAAAAAGCAGCTCGTATAAAAAATATATACACGTAAGTTCATATAGTATGGGGTATAGTCATTGCGCTGGGTATGCAGTTACAGTTGCATGGCTATACTCAATCCCGACTCTTGCGTCCTCGTTCGCGCACTCTGGGCAACGTGAGCAACCCATGTGCGAGATGCGGTAACCAATCCGAGGGGAGCCTTGGGTCACGGCAGAAAGAGAGGGAGCTTCGGTGGGGCCACTCTGACTTATTCGGTTTAAGGGCTCACTGAAGTCTGCAGCGTCTGTTCACCAGTAGGTGCGGCTGCAAGGGGTGTCTGCTTGGAGCAGGCGGCTCGCTATATAAACGTGTATTTGGTTGCGAAACCACCCCCGTCCCAGCAATGGGTTGTGCGCTGGGCTTGGGACCCGCCACGTAAAAACCACTTCCAGTGAAGAAGCAAGCAAAGCCTCGGATGAGACCCCCCCCTTATGATGACGACCACGGCAAACATTTAAAGGACTACGATTTGAGGGCATGCACCTGGAATGTCCGGACCCTTAATGGGGAAGGTGCCTCTGCCCGGCTGGTTGATGTCCTCGTAAGGACAAAAGCTGACATCACCGCCATCCAAGAAATGCGTTGGACGGGGCAAGGCAAACAATGTCTGGGGCCTTGCGACGTCTACTACAGCTGCCATGTAAAGGAGCGCAAATTCGGAGTTGGATTTGTGGTGGGAGAGAGACTCCGTCGCCGAGTACTGTCGTTCACCCCGGTGGACGAGCGTCTAGCCACAATCCGCATCAAAGCGAGATTCTTCAACATCTCGCTCATCTGCGCCCATGCCCCGACGGAAGAGAAGGATGAGGCTTCCAATGATCTCTTCTATGAGCGCTTGGAGCGCACGTACGAGCATTGCCCCCGTCATGATATCAAAATCGTGCTTGGCGACTTCAATGCCAGGGTGGGCAAAGAAGGGATCTTTGGAACCACCGTCGGAAAATTCAGCCTCCACGACGAAACGTCCGACAGCGGATTGAGGCTGATCGACTTCGCCGGGGCCCGAAACATGGTAGTATGCAGTACTAGGTTCAAGCATAAAAAGATCCATCAAGCTACCTGGCTGTCTCCGGATCGAAAAACGAGAAACCAAATCGATCATGTTGTGATAGACGAAAGCCACGCTTCCAGTGTTTTAGACGTACGCACACTCCGAGGCCCAAGCATCGACTCGGACTACTATCTTGGTGCAGCCAAGATACGCACCCGCCTCTGTGCAGCAAAAAATGTGCGCCCAAATATGCAAGGAAAGCTTAACGTCGAAAAGCTGCAATCACAACAGACAGCCAGCGCTTTCGCTACTGGACTCTCACACCTGCTCTCAGAGAGCACTCTTCAACAAACCGACATATGCGAACAGTGGAACCACATTTCTCGCTCATTAAATACCGCCGCCGAAGAAGTAGTCGGATTTCAGCGAGCCCAAAAGAACAACTGGTAGGATGAGGGGTGTCAGGAAGCTGCAGAGAAAAAAGATGCCGCCTACAGGGCCACGCTGCGATCGGGCGCAACGCGCGCTATGTGGGACCGCTATAGGGATCTGAAGAGGGAAGCGAGACGTATTTGCCGCAACAAGAAGAGAGAGGCAGAAATGCGTGAGTGCGAAGAGCTTGAAATGCTGGCCTACAGGAGGAATGACCGAAAATTTTACCAGAGAGTTAGGCGACTTACGGAAGGTTTAAAGACCGGGGCGCACTCCTGTAAGAACAATAATGGCGACCTAGTAACTGATGTCCAGAGCGTACTTAAATTATGGAGGGAACACTTTTCCGCCCTACTAAATGGTAGCAGCACGGAAAGTTGTGGAGAAGAAGAACCCGAGCCCGCAGTCGATGATGACGGAGTCGACGTTCCACCGCCTTACTATGACGAGGTACGTATAGCAATAACGCGGCTGAAAAACAACAAAGCCGCTGGAGCTGACAGCCTGCCAGCTGAGCTATTCAAGTAGGCGGCGAGGAGTTGATAAGGTGCATGCATCAACTCTTGTGCAGAATATGGTCAGATGAATGCATGCCCGACGACTGGAATTTAAGTGTGCTCTGCCCAATCCACAAGAAAGGTGACCCCGCCATTCGCGCCAACTACCGCGGGATCAGCCTTCTAAGCATAGGTTACAAGGTCTTATCGAGCGTATTGTGTGAAAGACTGAAGCCCACCGTCAATGAACTGATTGGGCCTTATCAGTGTGGCTTAAGACCTGGCAAATCCACCATAGACCAGGTATTCACAATACGCCAAATCTTGTAAAAGACCCACGAGAAAAGGATCGACACTCACCACCTATTTGTCGACTTGAAAGCCGCTTTTGACAGCACTAAAAGGAGTTGCCTATACGCCGCTATGTCTGAATTTGGCATCCCCTCAAAACTCATACGGCTGTGTAAAATGACGTTGAGCAATACCACCAGCTCCGTCAGAATTGGAAAAGACCTCTCCGAGCCGTTCGCCAGGAAACGGGGTTTCAGACAGGGCGACTCCCTTTCATGTGACTTCTTTAATCTGATGTTGGAGAAGATAATAAGAGCTGCAGAACTGAACCGATCAGGAACAATTTACTACAAGAGCGTGCAATTGCTGGCTTATGCCGATGACATCGACATCATCGGTAACAAAAACCGCGAAGTCTGTTCTGCCTTTTCCAAGTTGGATAGGGAAGCAAAGCGCATGGGTCTGGTGGTAAACGAGGACAAGACGAAGTATCTCCTGTCATCAAACAAACAGTCAGCACATTCGCGCCTTGGCACCCACGTCACTGTTGACAGTTACAATTTCGAGAAAGTAGAGAATTTCGTTTACTTGGGAACCAGCATTAACACCGACATTATTATGTCAGCATTGAAATCCAACGAAGAATCACTCTTGCCAACAAGTGCTACTTTGGACTGAGTAGGCAATTCAGGAGTAAAGTCCTCACTCGACGTACGAAAACCACGCTCTATAAGTCACTCATCATGCCCGTGCTGGTATATGGCGCAGAAGCATGGACAATGACAACATCCGATGAGGCGGCTCTTGGGGTGTTTGAGAGAAAGATTTTGCGGAAGATTTACGGTCCTTTACGCGTTGGCGACGGCGAGTACCGCAGACGATGGAACGATGAGCTGTATGAGCTTTACAACGATATGGACATAGTGCAGCGAATTAAAATACAGCGGCTCCGCTGGCTTGGTCATGTCGTTCGAATGGACACCGACGCTCCAGCTCTAAAAGTATTCAACTCGGAACCCGCTGGTGGTAGAAGAGGAAGAGGGAGGCCCCCACTGCGATGGAAAGATCAGGTGGAGAAGGACTTGGCTTCACTTGGCGTTTCCAATTGGCGTCAGTTGGCACAGAGGAGAAACGACTGGCGTGCTTTGCTGAACTCAGCCAAAATTGCTTAGGCGGTTACAGCGCCAAAAAAGGAGAAGAAGAAGTTCATACGAATATACATATGTATGTATTTATTCACAGGTCTAAATATCTTGCATTGACGAATATATTCCGAACAAGTATAAAAGTTTAAGTTCGGGCGAAACCGAAATTTATACGCCCGGTGCAGGTATCAAATAACGGCGTTTTAATTTTCTCTGAACTACCTTTGCATGATAAACCCCTGCTTTTCCCGATTTTAAATGTTTTCGATAGACTTAACCAAGTTTGGTAGAAATCGATAAAGTTGTTACCGAGATACACCTTGTAGTTATAAGATAGGCGGTGCCACGCCCAATTCCTAAAAATCTATAGAAGTCTTATTTTCAACAATTTGGACCCAATATTTACTGAAATATCGTAGTTCTTACATTTTCCGAAAATACCGTTATATGGGAAGTGGGCGTAGTTACAGTCCGATTTCGCCATTTTCAAGAGCAACCTACCCTGGATAAAGGGCAACTTACTTACCAAATTTCGTTAAGATACCTCAATTTTTGCTCGAGTTATCGTGTCGAATTGGTTAAGCGACTTATGCATTTCCCGCATAAACAAAGAGCAGCGAACACACACACGCACTTGTGTTTAAAAGCCATTCGCATGTTCTTAATTGGATATGCATTTTTTATGCAATTTTTAAATATCTCCTCGCTGAACTTAGTGAAGTGATAAATCGCTGGAATTTCTAGCCATGGTCAACGCTAAGCCAGCTTGGCTATCACACAGTGCTTTAGGCATCGCCCCCACTCCACTCCCGGAGTAATTTCTGACATGGTAGTAAGCTTCGGCTTACAAACCACACTGGGGCTCTTTATGGGGCTAACTCGACCACAACTCTAAACCTGGTCTCCCTCAGCTAAACACAAACTACAAAACAAAAGTCATGAAATACACCCGAAACAAAACCTGGTGAAGGTTGTAGGTATGGTCGAGTACAACAGCAAAATAGGTTGCGCATAGTTCCTGAACATTCTATTTTTTATACCAAAAAACCGTTATTTTCGTACTAGATGCAGGTTGAAGCTTGACTATTTTCTACCCGATTTAAAAAATCGAAAAAGTTTTGAAAACAGGATTTATAGACCTTTATAACGATGTATTGGGAGTTTTCATCGGTTAAATTTTAATGAGCCCTTATTTTTCTTCATTTTTTTAAGTTTGAATCGCTAATTTCAAAAATGTCTATGAAAGAAATATTTACTCAAAATTGATATATGCATAAAATTTTTGGAAAATGGGCGTGGTACCGCCCATATATATCATATATGCGTATCTCGGAAACTACTTGACCGATATACACATTGAACTTGCCCTCATTAGGCACCGTGTGGAATTTTTTTGAAATCCGACAAAAACCACGTGGTCCACACCATAAAGATAATTTCAAAAAACTCAAGGCTAGCTATATTTCAGGGAGAAAGGGAAATTTGGTCGAGATCGGTCAAGTAGTTTTTGACCCTGCAGGGAAAGCTACTAGTTGTGAACTAGAATTCTACCGGTTTGCGTTTTAGCCGAACTAGTTCACGTCCTATCCTTTTTCAATGTTAGCGACTGGTATTTTTAACATTGCGATGTCCTACGAGATGTCAATTGTCAGGCTATGCATCAGCATCTACTAGTATAAATACTAGAAGCATCATACCAGTTGATGAAATAATCTGCCAATTCATGGCCCGTGAAAAGCATAAGTGTGCCTTTTTGCTCGCGACGCTCCAGCAGTCACAATGGCCGACAGAGCAAAGCACTCGCGTGGTAAGCCTGAGGTCCCAGGTTCAAATCCTGGCGCAAGGAAAATTTTTTTATTTTCTATTTTTTATTTTATTTTTTTATTTTATAAATTTATTTTTGTGTTTAGACTGTTTATTGTAATTTTTAAATATTCAACAATTTTTATGAGCTTGAGGCCGTTTTTAGTGAAAACTTATTGTGGAAAAGCAACAATAATTTGAAAAAATGGTAGAAGTGATAGCTATTTCGGAAATCACCACATTTCCTCATCAGACTTCTTTCAGTAGGATTGGAACCGACGATGACTACTGACTCAGCCAGTTGCCTACGCACTGTGCTAAGTTTGCCAGTTGCCACAAACAGCGTTGCCGAAAGCTTTCGCTGGAAAATCGTCACTTTACCCTAAAAAAATCGTCATTTAGGCCAAAATATCCTAAAATTTTTGTTTATTGTATTTTTTTTAACAAAATAAAAAATACAAAGGAATTACATACAATGAGTCGTATGCATAAAAACTAAGCAATTGCCAACCTCTAACTTAAGTTTATTTGAAGAAATTGGGAAAAAGCATTTGCTTGGGTTTTATGCATACGGCCCAACATTACAAAACCAAAGGGAATCCACATTGCATATGGGTTAATAAAAGTGGTATTGCCATTGTTAACGACAATTTATAATTAAAAATTTAAACACAACTGCTTTTAAATAGTTGAAAGTCTCTAGTTATCTGTTACAATTTATTTTTTTTAGGAAAAAAGCTACGAATCCGCTGTTGAAAAACATAGTTTACCAGACTAATAAAAGAAAACTGAAAAGGACGTTCACAGCTGATAAAATTACCGAGTGTCAACCAGCAATTTACCAAAAGTACCAAGTACCAATGGATGTGAAGACCCTTAGTGTAACATTAGCATTTATTAACTGATAGATAATTTTGACTGAACGAATTCCCTCTCCTACTTTCCTTTCTCTTTAAAATCAGTGTCAGCAGTGCAAATAACCGGTTTGGTTACAATTCTAGAACAAATTTAATATAACTTAAAGCACGCTTGTAGAACAAAACTAGATAAATGCATGGTTGGTGTTTACATAAATATGTAATTTAGTGGAAAAACTAAAATAAAAAATCGTCATTACGGGGGTAAAATCGTCAAAACGTCATAGAGCTTGTATATATACATGAGTATATATACATATGTTGTGGCATACTAATTTTACTACACATTTATGCAAGGCCGTATTTAAGGAGGGGTTGTAGGTGTTCTGACCCCTCCATGACATTATTTTTTAATTTTTAAGTTGCCGAAAATCCCGGGATTCTTGGCAAATAATCCCAGGATTTTCGGGATTTGTAATTTGCAATGATAGCAACAACAGAAACTCTTTTTCTTGACCAGTATTGGCTATATTTCTTTTTTTTTTATGTACTAATTAATATTTTTTTGTGAATTATACATATTACACCGTGCGATAGTAAATTTTACACACAAAAATCAATATATTCGCGAAATTATGGGCCAAATATGGTAAAATTGCGTTTTTAGTTTTTAACTCTGACTTCAGTAATTCAAACGTGATTTAAAAGCTTCAGTGAAATGTCCTTAGAGAAGAAGTATGGGTTCCGGATTAAAGAGGAAATTCTGTAGAATTTAAGTGGATTCAATTGTTTGGTGCATAAGGACTGGTAAGTATTGAAAATGTCCTTTCAAAAGTGTATCCCGGAAATTTCGCAATATTGGTTTTTGAAAAAATTATAGTTTAAGGACTTATATAAAGTCGATAACATTCTTTTTTTTTATTCGAAAGCAATTTCCTCTTTCATCCAAGTTCAACCTTGTGCAATATTAAAAAAAAAAATTTCGAGCTTTTTTTCAAATTCTAAAAAATCAACCGTAGCTTTTAGCCATTTGAAACTTGTACTTTATTCTACTAGAATTCAATGGGCTACAAAACTGCATACTCAGAATCTAATTAAAAACTCGATATTATTACAAAGATTTGTTGATATATTTTTTTTTAATTGAATAAATTTTTAAGGCAGTATCACTCGATTGGTACATTGGGTCAGATTTGTGCATTTTTATACCCGAGCGCACTTGTGCACAAGGGTATATTAATTTTGTTCACATAACGGTCGTTTGTAACAGCCAAAACGAATCGATATAGATATAGACAAATGTATACATAAATGATCAGGATGAAAAAATAAATCGATTAAGCCATGTCTGTCTGTCCGTCCGCCCGTGTACACGATAACTCGAGCGAAAATTGAGATATCTCAACGCAATTTGGTATGTAGGTTTCCCTTAATCCAAGGTAGGTTGGTATTGAAAATGGGCGAAATCGGACTGTAACCACGCCCACTTCCCATATAACGGTAATTTCCAGAAATACGAAAACTGCGATATTTTATTAACTACTGAAGATTATTCACTCAAAATTGATATTTACAACAATTTTTAGACGAAAAATAAGAATATTATAAATTTTTGGAAAATGGGCGTAGCCACGCCCACTTATGGTTACATGTGTATATCTTGGAAACCGCTGTACCAATTTCTTCCAAACTTGGCACAGTTATTGGCCTTGGTACAGCATGCCAAATAGAAGAAAATTTTTAAAATCAGACAATAACCACGCCCACATCCCATATAACGGTAATTTAGAGAAATACAAAATCTTCGATAAATCAGTAAATATTGAAGCTAATTTATTCAAAATTGATGCTTGCAACAATTCTTTACCAAGAAATACGTTTGTGGTAAAATTTTGGAAAATGGGCGTGACACCGCCCACTTATGATCACATATATGTATATCGGTAACCGTTCTACCGATTTGTACCAAACTCGGTGTGGTTATTGTGCTTGCCACATAAAAGCAAAACGTTGAAAATTATTGAAATCGGACTAAAATTACGGCCGCTTTTCATATAACGGTAAATTTCAGAAATGCTTGAAACTGCAATATTTCGAAATTTAAGGACGCTAATTTAGTCAAAATTGATACACCCCGGCTTACCATCTAGCGGTAGGTTTCGGAAAGGTGAGAAAACATATATTTAATACTTGTGCCGGGTATTTAATGTTCGGCTCCGCCCGAACTTAGACTTTCTTACTTGTTATATTATGCTTTTGGTACAGAATAAAAATATTGGGATAATACAGCAATCTTCTATTGAAAAATTGCAACGAATTAGTTTTCGTGATTGGGATAAAGAAAAATATTTGGGTATTCACACAATTGGGATACGATTTGCACCAAGTTTCGGCAAATACCCAATCGTGTGACACTGCCTTTAAACTTGTATTTATACGGATGTTGTTAAAGAATGAACTACAAAAAACTAACCAAAACTAAATAACAACAGAAATAATTTTTTCGACTGCTGACTATGATTACTCGGCCGTGCAATCATAGTAGCAGAATGCCACTTGAATAACTCAGTGAGAGGGGAGACCAGTATGTTTGCATGTATGTATATAAAAAAAATATTTATTGGACCAAAAAGTAGTGGGTAGGCACTGTGGCCAATGGTAATCAACTATTACCACCTCCGCATGGTTGTAAGCCATGCAGAGTCCGCAGAATGCTCCGGAAGCAGTGTCCGGAGGATGCATCCGACTAGGCAGAGCATACTTTGAAATGCCATCTTATTG
>NW_023460085.1:0-1768 GCF_013731165.1 Rhagoletis pomonella
ATTGTTTATAATGACTTTTGCTAAAATTTCAAAATCAAAAGTTATCAAAACAAATTCTATGGGACTGAGAAGTATTATTTTCTACTTTTTAGTCCATTTATAAAAGCGTTGTATATTAAAAAGTTTTTTTTATATTATTTATTTTCTACTTTTTAGTCCTGTCTGAATAAAAGTTTGCAATAGATATTAAAATAATTCAACGATATTAATAGAAAGGTGCACACACATGCATTTACATATGTATGTACATACAAACGAGCACCAATTAATTTTATTTAAAGAAATGGCGTGTCGTCTATTTCCGCCGATATGCGTGTATAAATCCTCCTCAAAGTCTAGCCAAAAAGCCAGCAACTCACACAACAGGTTCCCCAGAGCAATTCGCTCGAGAAAGTGGTACCCGGTACACGTAATACGCGGCACACAGCACAACAATCCGCCAAAACAGGCAACCCGGCCCAAAATTACCACCGTAGAAGGCAGAAACCCCGAGCGGCAGTGCAGGAGCCCAAGAATTACCCTTAAAACGGCCACAGGAGCTTAAAAAGACCAACTGGTCCCCAACTTGTCCGAAGGTAAGTAGTTTCGGACTAGACCCAAACTGGTTCCCAACTGGGCCCCAACTGGTTACCAACTGGTCCCACGAACTAGTTACCAACTGGTCCCAAAGTGTTTACCAACTGGTCCACCTATACCTCAAGTGGTCCACAAGTCACTTCACTTACAAAGCATTCGATTTAGTTGACAATAGTCAAACTAATTTTATTTAAAGAAATGGCGTGTCGTCTATTTCCGGTGTAGTACATAGGGCGACATCTAGATGTCATCTACCTCGCCCTATTCACTATGCTTTTTTATAGGAGCTTTTCAAAGCTTTGCTTTGGTGTCGGACACACAACATTGAAAGCTTCTGGATCCACAACATTGAAAGTTTCTGGAACACAACATTGCAAGTTGATAAAAGCGTTGTAATAAAAAAATAAGATACCTAATAAAAGTGCATGGCCGTGGCATGTACAAACACTTTAAGTTTTTTGAGTAGCGTTACCGCCTATTTAAAATTACTATCCCCTATACATAGTATAAAGGAAAGGAGAGATATTTTAACCACGCTACTGAGCGGATTTAGACAAGATTTTTTATGTATATAATAAACGAAGTACTTGATGACATATGATTTCTTTCTCCAAATACGTAAATGTACATTCATATACATACATTCAGCGCGTGGCCAAGCCCCGTTCATCCGTGGCCGGCTAGTTTATATATATAAAAATCCCGTGTCACTGTGTTCGTTTACGCTAATCTCCGAAACCACTTGACAGATTTCAATTAAATTGGTGGGTGTGTATTTTTAGAAGATACAATAGTTTTAAACCCTAGAAAAAATATTTTTTTTTCATCGACATTTCTTCAATGCTCTCGCAACGTGCTTATCTTAATATATACAAATCCTGTTCATTTACGCTAATCTCCGAAACTTCTTAACCGATTTCAGTGGAATTTCGTGGGTGTGTATTGTTGGTTCCAAGTTAACCCTAGAATACTAAACGTTCGCCTGTGAGGCGGAGCGAATTCGGTTTCCGCACGATATTTCAGGAACGCTTTTAATGATCAAAGTAAACGTTCGCGCCAACTCAGCTTAGCGCTGTACGAGGCTGTTAGCAAACGCACATTGTACAGTGGCCTTGCGCGGCTGAGTTCCACGCCCTCTTGACGTTTGACAGGCGAACGTTAGTAGTAAAGGTAATTTTGTTTGCTGTACTTA
>NW_023460085.1:1868-3454 GCF_013731165.1 Rhagoletis pomonella
GAAGCCGCAGGTGGGAATGGAGAATGCATTTCTTTGACTTTCTGGAATTTCTTAATTCGATATGAAGGATCCCAAGTCGACGGAGAGTCTCGCTTGCTGGGTGCCGTAGAGAAATCTATTCCTGGCTGCTTGGGATCGCAAAATGTACATTCGTCCTGGTGTGAGTTGTGCCGGTTCGGAGAAGGGGATGACCCTTTCGATCCTTGTACTTGCCTATGGGATTGAGACTCGTTATGAATAACTGGTGTAGAGGGGTTAGTGGATGGTATTGGCAATGAAGACCTACGCCTTGGAGCTGACGTATTTGTGGTTTCGCCAACTTTTGAGTATCCTTCAACGTCTTCGGGGTTGAGAGTTGAATTTATGCTTTCGTCAAGTAAATGACTATTCTGAGTTTTCATTGGCGGTAGAGCCCCCATTGGAGGAGTCATGCTCTAGCTGCCGTAGGCTGCTGTGCAATGAGCGGGGATTTATTTGGGGAGACTCCATTGGAGGAGTCATGCTCTAGCTGCCGTAGACTGCTGTGCAATGAGCGGGGATTTATTTGGGGATGCATTAATGCAGAGCCCCTGTGTGGCTTGCAAGCCGTAGCTTACTACCATACCAAAAAATACTCCGGGAGTGGAGTGGGAGCGATGCCTAGAGCACCGTGTGATAGCCAAGCTGGATTAGCGTGGCAACGTTCGTACTGTGCCGTCGCTTAAACATTCGTTTGAAAGAATTTCTAAAGTTACTTTGTTTATCTAAGTGCTAAGCAGTCTTAATTTGTGTAATTCATACTGGATTAGCGTGGCAATGTTCGTACTGTGCCGTCGCTTAAACATTCGTTTGAAAGAAATTCTAAAGTTACTTTGTTTATCTAAGTGCTAAGATGTTCTAATTTGTGTAATTTATACTGGAATAAACTATTTGAAGCCAAGCTCCAATAAATTTTTGTGTTTTAGACATAAAGTGCGTGGATTAAAAATTAATATTCTTGTCATTCCTTGTGCACATTTGCCTCTTTTGGTGCATTGTTGTTGTTTTGCGTGAGAGTGCATTTTCCCATCTTCCGCGATTTATCATACATTATTTATGCTTATCATCGCTTAAATAATTTTCCTGCAAACAGCTGGTTTTGGCTTGCTTTTATGCTTTTAAGCTTTTTGGCTTAGTGGCTTTAAAACTGTTAAGTTCAGCACGGTTTCTAACCATTGAACTTACAATACCTAGACTTCTGTGTCTCTCAAACGCACATCTTTGCTCTATCGCACTAAAAGCGTACACTGTGAGTTTTTCTTGGTCATACAAATTGTTACTACTTCGCGATGCAATGTATTCATCCTGCTGTAACATCCACTAACCCCTCTAAACCAGTTATTCATAACGACTCTCCATCCCATAAGCAAGTACAAGGATGCACAACCGCCGAACCAGCACAACTCACACCAGGACGAATGTACATTTTGCGATCCCAAGCAGCCAGGTATAGATTTATCTGCGGCACCCAGCAAACGAGACTCTCCGTTGACTTGGGATCCTTCATATCGAATTTGGAAGTTCCAGAAAGTCAAAGAAATGCATTCTCCATTCCCACCTGCGGCTTC
>NW_023460085.1:3554-3928 GCF_013731165.1 Rhagoletis pomonella
CCTGTTCATTTACGCTAATCTCCGAAACTTCTTAACCGATTTCAGTGACATTTCGTGGGTGTGTATTGTTGGTTCCAAGTTAACCCTAGAATACTAAACGTTCGCCTGTGAGGCGGAGCGCATTCGGTTTCCGCACGATATTTCAGGAACGCTTTTAATGATCAAAGTAAACGTTCGCGCCAACTCAGCTTAGCGCTGTACGAGGCTGTTAGCAAACGCACATTGTACAGTGGCCTTGCGCGGCTGAGTTCCACGCCCTCTTGACGCCTGACAGGCGAACGTTAGTAGTAAAGGTAATTTTGTTTGCTGTACTTATTTCAGTTTTTAACATATTTTTTGGCTATTTTCTGTTTTGAACTTTTTTTTTTTTTTTT
>NW_023460085.1:4028-5566 GCF_013731165.1 Rhagoletis pomonella
TCTTAAGATTTCAAACCTTTTGCTTGATTTATTCGAATAACTTTACGCAAAGGATCTGAAACTTTAAGAAAAAAGCATTGCTTAGTTTTTATTCATAAGGCCCAATGTGATACAAAAAAGTCGATTTCATTTTTAAGTACAGGTCACAATAGAAAAGAAAAACAACTAACTCCTTTTAAGTGTGAAAGTAAATACGAATGCATACCTTTAAGATAATTTATGGATTGTTTGAGTGCGTTCGCTTTTAAATGTTTTTTTTTTTAATTTTTTAAAATGACCCCTTTCAAAAACATTATAAAATATGTGTTATTTTCAATACGAATTATTTTTATTAATATTAAACAAATTATTAAACTATTTTTTTGTTTTACTTTAAAAACATATGAAATATGTTTAAGCCCATTTTTAAACAAATTTAATATTTTAGAAAGACAGAATTTGTACTTTTTTTTCAAAGTAGCCTCACAGGCGAACGTTAGTATTAGAGGAATAAAAAATAAGGTTAGTATTCTAGGGTTAAAAGATAGGATAGTTTTGAAGCCGAGAAAACACATTTTTGTTTCATCGACATATTTTCTATGCTCCTCGCAACATGCTTATCTTAATATATAAAAATCCCGTGTCACTGTGTTCGTTTACGCCAATCTCCGAAACTGCTTAACCGATTACAATGAAATTTTGTGGGTGTGTATTGTTGGTCCAAATTAAAAGATAGGATAGTTCCGAAGCCGAGAAAACACATTTTTGTTTCGTCGACATATTTTCTATGCTCCCCGTAACGTGCTTATCTTAATATATAAAAATCCCTTGTCACTGTGTCGGTTTACGCTAATCTCCGAAACCGATTAACCGATTTCAATAAAATTTTGGGGGTGTGTATTGTTGGTTCCAAATTAAATGATAGGAGGGTTTTGATGCCGAGGAAACAAATTTTTTTTCATCGACATCTTTTCTATGCTCTTCGCGACGTGCTTATCTTAATATATAAAGAGCCCGTTTCACTGTGTTGGTTTTCGCTAATCTCTGAAACCGCTTAACCGATTTCAATAAAATTTTGTGGGTGTATATTGTTAAAAGATAGAATAGTTTTGAAGCCGAGAAAACACTTTTTTTTTTATCGACATTTTCTCTATGCTCCTCGCATGCTTATCTTAATATATAAAAATCCTGTTCATTTACGCTACTCTCCGAAACTTCTTAACCGAATTCAATGAAATTTTGTGGGTGTATGCTGTTGGTTCCAACTCAAAAGATAGGAGAGTTTTGAAGCCGAGAAAGCATATTTTTTTCATCAACATTTTTTCTATGCTCCTCGCATCGTGCTTATCTTAATATATAAAGAGCCCGTTTCACTGTGTTGGTTTTCGCTAATCTCTGAAACCCCTTAACCGATTTAAGTGCAAATTTGTGGGTGTGTATTGTTAACAGATTGGATAGTTTTTAACTCCAGAAACAAAATTTTTTTTCATTGACATTTTTTCTATACTCACACTGTTCCTGAATTAGTTAAAAGTTCACTAAAACGTACGACAAAAATT
>NW_023460085.1:5666-32068 GCF_013731165.1 Rhagoletis pomonella
TGACAGGCGAACGTTAGTAGTAAAGGTAATTTTGTTTGCTGTACTTATTTCAGTTTTTAACATATTTTTTGGCTATTTTCTGTTTTGAACTTTTTTTTTTTTTTTTTACTTTCGAGAGGGGTTCCTATGAAGAACAAGTTCTAAAATGGTTGGAAGAAATACCGTTGAATGGAACCGATAGTGAGAACAATTTGGAAGAAGATTTCAGTGAATGCGCCTTATGAATAAAAACTAAGCAGTTGCTTTTTCTTAAGATTTCAAACCTTTTGCTTGATTTATTCGAATAACTTTACGCAAAGGATCTGAAACTTTAAGAAAAAAGCATTGCTTAGTTTTTATTCATAAGGCCCAATGTGATACAAAAAAGTCGATTTCATTTTTAAGTACAGGTCACAATAGAAAAGAAAAACAACTAACTCCTTTTAAGTGTGAAAGTAAATACGAATGCATACCTTTAAGATAATTTATGGATTGTTTGAGTGCGTTCGCTTTTAAATGTTTTTTTTTTTAATTTTTTAAAATGACCCCTTTCAAAAACATTATAAAATATGTGTTATTTTCAATACGAATTATTTTTATTAATATTAAACAAATTATTAAACTATTTTTTTGTTTTACTTTAAAAACATATGAAATATGTTTAAGCCCATTTTTAAACAAATTTAATATTTTAGAAAGACAGAATTTGTACTTTTTTTCAAAGTAGCCTCACAGGCGAACGTTAGTATTAGAGGAATAAAAAATAAGGTTAGTATTCTAGGGTTAAAAGATAGGATAGTTTTGAAGCCGAGAAAACACATTTTTGTTTCATCGACATATTTTCTATGCTCCTCGCAACATGCTTATCTTAATATATAAAAATCCCGTGTCACTGTGTTCGTTTACGCCAATCTCCGAAACTGCTTAACCGATTTCAATGAAATTTTGTGGGTGTGTATTGTTGGTCCAAATTAAAAGATAGGATAGTTCCGAAGCCGAGAAAACACATTTTTGTTTCGTCGACATATTTTCTATGCTCCCCGTAACGTGCTTATCTTAATATATAAAAATCCCTTGTCACTGTGTCGGTTTACGCTAATCTCCGAAACCGATTAACCGATTTCAATAAAATTTTGTGGGTGTGTATTGTTGGTTCCAAATTAAATGATAGGAGGGTTTTGATGCCGAGGAAACAAATTTTTTTTCATCGACATCTTTTCTATGCTCTTCGCGACGTGCTTATCTTAAAATATAAACATCCCGTGTCACTGTGTTCGTTTACGCTAATCTCGGAAACCGCTTAACCGATTTCAATAAAATTTTGTGGGTGTATATTGTTAAAAGATAGAATAGTTTTGACCGACATTTCTCTATGCTCCTCGCAACGTGCTTATCTTAATATATAAAAATCCTGTTCATTTACGCTACTCTCCGAAACTTCTTAACCGAATTCAATGAAATTTTGTGGGTGTATGCTGTTGGTTCCAACTCAAAAGATAGGAGAGTTTTGAAGCCGAGAAAGCATATTTTTTTTCATCAACATTTTTTCTATGCTCCTCGCATCGTGCTTATCTTAATATATAAAGAGCCCGTTTCACTGTGTTGGTTTTCGCTAATCTCTGAAACCCCTTAACCGATTTAAGTGCAAATTTGTGGGTGTGTATTGTTAACAGATAGGATAGTTTTTAACTCCAGAAACAAAATTTTTTTTCATTGACATTTTTTCTATACTCACACTGTTCCTGAATTAGTTAAAAGTTCACTAAAACGTACGACAAAAATTTTAAATACAACTTTGTTCGTTATCACCTACGTAACCAAAATCCATTTGCACTAAAATCGTATTAGCTTCTTTTTGCGAAATAGTGACATTCAAGAATTGAAAAGTTCTAAAAATTTCAGAACAAACTTTTGTTCTCATATTTTTTTTAAATTCATTGGATATAATTAAGATAACAGTTATAAGTAACTATCTGAACAGCCCTTGGCTCGTTAACACATACATAATTCATTTGTAGAGAAATCGTTAGTAATTAATGTATTTCTTGTTTCGATTTATTTTTAATAAATATTGTTAGCTTTTCCATACGTTCTGATTTAATAAGTATTTGTGTAATACAATCCGGGATTGAAAGTGTGTGTAGGCAAGTTGAGCTTTATTTACAAATATAGAGTACACCATAAGTCATGAAAAAACAGAAAACAAGTATCTGCACCATATGGAAGAAAAATACTGTTGGGAAAAAAGAAAGTCGAATTTCTTCAACTGACTGAAAAATGCATTGAACTCAGGGGCGCACCCAGGAATATATTTTAGGAGGGGTTTATGCTTCTATAGATATATCACCAGAAAATACTGAAAATTCGCTTCAGATAATATACTCTTAAAATACATTTATGCAAGTTTTGTGTACAGTATGTACTAAATCAATACAATTTTTAAAGTTTCATAAATTGAACTCTATTTACATAAAATAAACAAAGAACTCAAACATTTTTAACCGACTTCAAAAAAGGGGGAGGTTATCAATCCGTAGGAATATTTTTTTTATTTTATATATGCTACCGCATAACTTTGGACCACGTGAACTGATTTCTATAATTCTTTGTTTGATCGGAAAGATAGTACCTCACGGGTCGTCCCGTAATTTCGTTTAGATCCCGTCATTGGATCATGAAAGAATTAACGGTACTCTTAAATTTGTATATGAGAATTAAAGTCGGATGTGTTTTTTTGCTTAAAAATTACTTGTTTAATAAAAAGTTCTAAGATGCGCTCAACTTTCAAAACTAATAAAAAATGTTAAATAAAATAATGTAAAAAAAAATATTTTTATAAAAGAAGATAATTTAACATGTACGGTCAAAGGAATAAAGCAAAATAGTGTAATAAAGGAGTTTTCAGCAAGAAAATTTTGTTAAAACTGCACCAAAATGAATTAAATATAATAAGTTTAGCTTTCATTAGAGTTTTCCTTTCACTATTTGGCTTTTAAAGAAAGCTTAACTTATTTTGTTTTATCATTTTAGTGCAGGTTTAACAAATTCGACTTTTTTCCCAATAGTATTTTTCTTCCACATAGTGCATATGTTTTTTCTGTTTTCTTCATGGCCTAGGTAATACCAGAGAACATATAACAACGCTAAGGTGCAAACGACTCAGTGGTGAGTACTTCCAATGGTTGCCTTTCGCACTCACCTTGCACACACACACTTTGTTTCCGCTCTAAGAAAATACTTTTGTTTTCGACATGTACAATTTCCACTCAATTTATTAACAAGCGTTTTTAAAGGTTACACAGTTTAGCGCAAATTATCGAGTGGGATTTAACACAAAGGAAAGGCTAAGTTTCGAAGTACTATATGCACATATATAAGCTAGAGTTGGCTTCTTAGAAAATGAGTTGCACAATACTTCAGAAGGGGAGCATGCGCGATGTCCGGTGTTAATTGCTGAACTAACTTCTGCTGATTTTTTACGACGACGGCAGGTTTTCGTTGCTTGGGCCCTTGTTCCCTTGGCCCCTTGCGCGCATGGGTGTTGGCTGCCACATGCAGCAGCGTGTGGTGCGCTAGCCCGCAGGTCTTGCAACTGCCTGGTGAGTCGCATTCCCCGGTAGTTTGGGTGAGCGCGAGGCAGTTGACGCAGTAGCCCTGCGCGCGGGCCACTCCCAACCGTTGTGGCGGCTTCATTGCCTTGAAGGCCGGGCACGTCCTCAAGGCGTGATACCGGTGGCAGAGCCGGCATTGTAGGCAGTTATCCGTCTCTGCCGTTGGAGCCAGGGGGCATGCCTTCCGCGATGCCATGATGTCTTCAATCTGGAAGTAGAAGCAAAGGCAGAGAAACGAGAAGTACTTGGGTACAATATTTAAGCGGAAATTAAGACACTTAATATACAGAAGGAAAATATGTATAGAATTATTTATTGTGCTTTTGGAAGGAAGCACAGTTTGACAAGTGGCCGTGTGATAACTCCATTTTGTTTACGGATTTTTACGATACGTATGTGGTTATCAGGGCCGTGGCGAACGTTTTCGATTCGTCCCAATCGCCACTCGGTGGGGGAGGAGCGAATCTTCTTTGATCACGACGAGGTCACCTGGCTGAGGATCGCGTTGTGGGGTTTTCCACTTGTATCTCTTCTGAAGATCTTTGAGGTAATCTTCTTTCCAGCGGCGGCTAAATTGGTGGTGAAGTGCTTTGACTTTCTCCCACCGGTTTAATAGGAGGGGTCTTCCGCATCAGGCACGGGAATAGCCAATAGCAGTGCACCTCGAATGAAGCGGCCCGGAGTAAGTGCTGTCATACCAGCTGGGTCTTGGGAAAGTGCGGACAGAGGCTTCGAATTGAGGACTGCTTCAATTCGCACCAGAAGCGTCATGAATTCTTCAAAGGTAAACTTGTGGGTTGCAGCGGTTTTCTTTAGATGGATTTTAAGGCTTTTCACTGCAGATTCCCACAAGCCGCCCATGTGGGGGCGCTGGGTGGTATATATTGCCAGTTGATGCCTTGAGGGGCATATTTTCAATGTCTGCGGAACATTCGTTAAGGAATTTAACGAAGTCGCGTTCTGTTGCTCCCTGGGCGCCA
Source organism: Rhagoletis pomonella (assembly GCF_013731165.1). Lineage (NCBI taxonomy): Eukaryota > Metazoa > Arthropoda > Insecta > Diptera > Tephritidae > Rhagoletis > Rhagoletis pomonella. The sequence continues at coordinate 10,237 of NW_023460085.1, forward strand.
ATGAACGTTTTTCCATTGTCGCTCATCATTTTTGAGGGGAAGCCTCGTCTGCCAACAAAGCGGGCGAATGCTACTCGAAAAGCCTCGGTTGTAAGATCCGAGCATAGCTCGAGATGCACTGCCCTAGTTGGAAAAAACAGGCAAAAACTGCAACGTATCCCTTGATAAGGGTTGTAGCTCTTAGCACCGATGCTTTAATTTGGAATGGCAAAGCAAAATCTACCCCCGCTCAGGGGGTAGAGCGGCCATTATTTGGGTGCGTGTTTGTTGCTTGTAAAGCATGCACACCTTGCATTGAAAAATGCATGTTTTAATTAGAGGTTTTTGCTTTGGTACGTAGTACTCTTGCCTTACCATTTGGAGCATTAATCGTGTTTCTGCGTGAAGAAGCAGCGAGTGTAAAAACTCCAAATATAGCTGGCAGAACCTCGATTAGGTAGGGAGAATTATTGGGTGCCTTTAATTATAGTTCAATGTGGAATGTGCTAATCGGCCATTAACCCGTAGCAGTCCGTCTTTGTCCAATGAAGGATTGAGAACAAGAAGAGGACTTTTTTTGTTAAGTGGCTTCTTATCTTGCAAAGCGCTTTTTTCGCTTTGCATATTGAAATTCGTTATGCGTCAGATGTGGATTAGTGATTGTAGCTAACCCCTTTGATTTGTTGCGTACATTGCTCACGAAGCGGAACATGTACGCAGTCACGCGAAGTGCTCGAGAGAAGGAGGAAAAGCGATCAAGAAAATCGACCTCTTCTTCGAGCGCATGATATACCTCCACCTTGCGCTTTTCTGGTGGAGATGCACTGCACGCCTTTGACCTTGGCCATGCATCCATGTGGCAAGAGAGCCATTTTGGTCCGTGCCACCAGAGTAGGGAACTCGCCAGATCCTGCGGTTTGCACCCGCGGGTGCCGAGGTCGGCTGGGTTATCTTGGCTGACAACATGGCGCCATGTACCGGTTGGAAGATATTCCCGGATTTGGGAGGTACGATTGGATACATACGTCTTCCATGTACAAGGTGGCTTTTCAAGCCAAGCTAGCACAATCTCTGAATCTGACCATAATAATGTGTTGCACGATTCCAATTTGAGCCGTTTTCGAACAGTTGCGACCAGCTTTGCGAGTAAGATTGCACCACACAGCTCCAGGCGTGGCAAGCTTACCGTCTTCAATGGTGCGACTTTGCTTTTTGCAACCAAGAGAGTGGAATATCTTTGGTTGTTAGCATCTACGCGGATGTAAATCGCAGCGCAATATGCGTTTTCCGGGGCATCGCAAAACCCGTGGATTTGGGTGTCTTTCCCGGAGTGACGTTAACCCATCTAGGGATTTCGATGGGGCATATGGCTGGCAAATTTTTTGCGAACTGTTGCCATTTTGCCAAAGCTATAGGTTTGGCACATTCATCCCAATCAACGCCATCCAGCCAAAGTTCTTGAAGCAGAATCTTTGTTTGAATCATCACTGGCGACAGCCATCCTGCCGGGTCAAAAAGTTTTGCGACGGAAGATAAAATGTGTCGCTTTGTGACGGCATTCGATGTCGATGCAGGCAGAATGGTGTATGAAAATTTATCTGTGAGTGTGTTCCATTGTATACCAAGAGTTTTGGTTGTGGAAGCGCTCTAAAATTTCAAAAAGTTGGAGTCGAGAAGATCCTCCTTTAGAAATTTTTCTATAATGGCTGACCAGCTGACTTAAGCGCTTTGATCTTTTGAAGAAGTGATTCAGTGGCGTTGTCAATGTCATGACTTCCGGATAGGATGTCATCCACATACGTTTCGGTTTTAAGTATTGTGGCAGCCAAGGGAAATGTCGCTATCGTATCATCTGCTAATTGATGCAGGGTACGGATAGCGAGATATGGTGCACAACTAACGCCGAACGTTACGCTTTTAAGATTATAATCGGTGACAGGAGAGTCAGCTGACGTGCGAAACAAGATTCGCTGAAAATCTTTATCGTCCTCATGGACGAGTATTTGACGATACATTTTTTCAATGTCGCCATCGAACACGAATCTGTGCATTCGCTACTGCAAAATGAGCAGCATGAGATCTGGCTGGAGTGTGGGACCAGTGTGCAACACGGCATTCAGGGATTTTCCTGAACCAGATGTTTTTGAGGCGTTGAATACCACGCGAACTTTGGTGATTACCTTATCTGGTTTAACGACCGCATGATGTGGCAAATAGAACGAGAAGTATTTGCTATAAGCTATTATCTCGCATGGCTTCGTGTGCTCCATATGACCGAGTTCGAGATATCCTTGCAACACATTGTTGTACATTGTGCATAAGTCTCCTTTTTTCTGGAGCGATCACTCCATGCTAAAAACCTGCTGAAGTGCAGCAGACCGAGAGTGGCCCAGAGACAGCTTTTTTGGAAATTCTTCCTTGAATGGAAGTCGCACAATGTATCGACCGTTTAAGGCACGAGTCGTTGTTGTTGCATATATATGCTCACATGCCTGATCTTCAGGTGAAATTTGTGGAGGTTGTGGAATCTCCCCCTCTTCCCAAAACTTTAGAAGCTGAGAGTTGAGAGTATCATTCGAGCACTCTTCTACTTGTGTCGAGAATGCCACCACATTTTTGGTTATTGGACCACTGAGAATCCAGCCAAATATTGTTCTTTGCGCAAGTATAGTGTCGCAAATCTTTTGTATACCTTCCAGCAGGATTTTTGGAGGTATATCGCTGCCGATTACCATATCAGTTTGAGCTGGTATGTGACAGCTTGGGTCAGCAAGTTCAAGGATCTTGAATCGCTGCCAGTTTTCACGGCTAATGGTGAATGTAGGCATGTGCCTCGTGAGCTGAGGTAACACGATAGCCTGTGTGTTTATCCGTTGCATGGTTTTGGGTGCAACCAATGTGAGTGGACAAAGCGTTGAGGAGCTTTGTACTACGTGTCCACCCATGCCGGAAATTTCGAACTTGGAATGTTCGAATGGTAGTTTCAACCGTTTCTGAACTTTCGAGGAAATGAAAGTTCTCTGTGAGTCTTGATCAATCAATGCTCTAAGTTGAAACAATTCCCCTTCGTGTTCAACCGCGACCATGGCAGTTGGAAGGAGAAATTTGCTATCATTGTCGGTGTGCAATGATTGTATTTGTGCTTGTTTGGAACAGAACGGTTGCTCGCTGGAATTGGAGATTGACTGCGCTTGCCGAGCGGGAGGTGTCGACTGGGCAGTAGTGTGTTGTGCGGCGGTTTTATTTGCTCGCGCACTGGAGTATCGAGATTGTGGTTTGCCGTTGTTGGCAATGTATACATGACCACTTGCTCGGACACTGATTAGTGCTTTGGGTATTACCAAGGCAGTTTTTGCACAGCTTGGTTTGGTTTGCGAATTGTACTCGGTTTGGTACCGAAATTCGCTTAAATTGTGGGCAGACTCTAAGGGGATGAGGGCACATGCAGTAAGAGCAAGTTACTACACTCTTAGGTTCTGCCACAAAAGTTTGAGTCCTGTTAAAGGACCTGTTTTGCGCAGCATTTTGATGAGCGACTGGTTTTTGTTTATTTTGGCTTGGATGAAGCCGGTTAAGTCTTTCGACTACTTCGTATCTTGAACAAAGAAAATCGTGCATTTCTGACCATGAGGGTAAATCTCTTCGAGAAGAGAGAGATCGTTCACAAAGTGACAGTGTGGTTTCGGGCAATTTGGATGAGCATATGTACACCAATATGGGATCCCAACTGTCTGTCTGGACGTCTTGGGAATTAAGAACTGACAGACAGTTGTTGATTGATGTTTGCAGCCTTTGAAGCCGCTCGCTATTCTCGGATTGAATAGTCGCCAAAGTCATCAAAATTTTAATTTCGTTGTCAACGAGGATACGTTTGTTTTCGTATCGTGACCGTAAAGCTTCCCAGGCCAGCTCGAAGTTATCATCGCTGAGCGGGTACTGCTTGACAATGGAGCCGGCTTTTCCTTGGGTTTTGTATCGGAGGTGATACAATTTTTGAGCACGGGAGAGCTTCGGGTGGTTTATGTACACCGCTGTGAACATGTCACGAAAAGCGAGCCATTCTTCGTAACCGCCGTAAAATGTCTCCGTGTCACAAGGTGGGACTTGAAGAAAAATGTTTGCCTCTGCCGAGGTGTGTTCCACGCGGGGTGGTGGACTCGGTGCGGCGATTGCTCTAATCAACGACAGTTGATCGGCAATTTTAGCTTTGGTCACCTCATATAATTCAAGGCAAGTGAAGTACTTGCCTTCTACCGAAGTTTTAAAGTTTTCGGGGAGGCTGTCATCTGGCTTTTAAAATACCAAATCGTAGGCGGACTGAAGCCGTGCCCAACAATCATCTAGTGAATTGTCTTTTATCATGAGATAAGATTCAGTGTGGTCTTGAATTGGTGCATCACTGAATTTTGCACAGTATCTCATGATACTGTCACTTTCCGCTATAAACTTTTGAACGGATGGTTCAAAAGTATAAGATTTCGGGCGCGGTGAGGGTTCCCTCTTACCGCCGGTGGCTTCTTGTGAAGCACCTTTTGAATTTGTCTGCATTTCAGAAACTTTTGGTGGACTGTGTTCAAGTGGCATTTTAAATGTCGTGGAAGGTCAGACGTATATAAATTAATAGAAGATTTAACTAAAAATAGCTGAGTACCACCCAGATATCGTTCGCAAAAAATAAGAAAATTAGTGCCAAACGGAAAAATTGCACTTTGTGCCACAGAAAATCAAGAAAAAAATTATAAGATCTTGTGGCGGTGTTTGTGTTTTTGTTTCTTGCAAATTACGTGAAGTTGTATTTGCTTTAATCTTTGGTTCAGCACTTTTTAACGTGGAAAACGGAGCGTCCCAATTAAATCCGCGGAATATGGATTTGAAAAAAAAAATGTTTTGTAAGAGAAACGAAATCACAAACACTTTTCACTGTTATATACGTGGTGAAATGTACGTATGTATAAATATTTAAGGTGATATAAATAATTATGTAAATACTGAAAAAGTATTGGTTATGTATCACTATCTAGACCAATGCAATTCGGGAGCTTTCCCTACTGGGTTGCGTGTATCTGATATCTTGAACTCACTTATTATCGCGTTATAGATAATATTCGTGTGATAATAGCCCTGTTCGCGTACGCACTATCCAGTAAATCTAGTACTAATTTTACTGGTTTTTTACTGGATGTCGTTTTCGTACGCAAAAACTTGCAAGAAACTAGCAAAAGAGGGGAAATTGAGAGAGCACAAATGACAGCTTTACTTGCAAGTTTTACTGGATTTTTACTAGATAAATTTTTACTAGCAACTATTTGCTAGTAAGAAAAACAGCTGATGGCATGATGCTTATTGTAAATCACATTAAGTAAATAATTGTTTGTGGTGCTTTTAGAGTTGCAATTGAAAAAATAAACCTATTTAAATATATAATAAAATGGAAAACACTAGTTTTCAAAAAAAAATGCATTGGAAAATAACAAATTAATCAGCTGTTCATAAAACTAGCAACTTCTTGCTGGTTTTGCGTTTTCGTAGTTTCTTGCATATTTCACTCATTGGGAGTAAATATTGGCTTACTCTCCGAAATTTGGTTACTGGCAAGTTACTGGATATTTTTTACTGGAGAATACGAAAACACAACTAATATTCTTTGCTAGCACGTATGTACAAATGTGCAGAATATGTGCAATGTAAAAATGTACGTATGTACAAATATTTACGTATGAAGCCGAGTATATGGCTAAGCTATGCTTTGTCACAGCAGTGGTGAGTTAAGAAGTACGAAAAACAGAAAGTTTGTTTTGATTACAGTGCGTATGTATGTTTGTGTGCGGGAATGCACATGTGGATATGATAATCAGCGTTGCCATTTTAGCCGTTTTCCGGCTAGATTTAGCCGGTTTTGATAGCAACTAGCCGGAGAAAATTCGATCTAGCCGGCAGCCGATTTGTTACCCGGTTTGTAAAAAAAAGTTAGCCGTTTTTAGCCGATTTTACTATTTGCCTAATTTTCAGGTGCAAAAAGTAAACAAGTTGTTCGAAAGCAATAATGCAGACCCAATGAAGATTTTTAATAAACTCAATGTTTTACTTTCGCATCTATGCTCCCTAGTGGTTATTAGCGCGGACACATTTGATCCTATATGTTCCGCGTTGGAACCATACCTTGCTCCATTTCCTCAGTTTTATCACAGTTTTGAAGAGTATTTAAAAACCAAAGTAAGCACAAACGCTTTTGACCACGAAGCCGAGAAAATAATTCGAGAAAATGGTCGATATTTTATTATCACTTTAATAAAGGAATTACGCCAACGCCTCCCTACAAATATTGCCACACTAAAAAAATTTACTTTTTTCAGTTGGAAATGCATTAAGAGTAATTAAACCAAAAGCATTTGTTCAACTACAGCAACAAAAACACAAATATAATGCCGACGAAATAACATCCATAGAGATGCAATGGCAACGGTTAACGTTACATACCTGGAGTAATTTAGACTCAACTGTAAAATTTTGGGCCGAAGTTTATCAATTTCGAAATGCCCTAGGACAAAACCCTTTCGCTGACCTTTGTAACCTAGTTTTTAGTTGTCTTGTTTTGCCTATAAGTAATGCAGAAGTAGAGCGAATATTTAGTTCAATGAATATAATAAAAACTAAGCAAAGAAATCCAATGTGCGTTAAAACGTTAAACGCTATTTTATATATAAGATACGGTTTAAAACGCGAAGAAAAATGCTGCCATAATTTTACTGTAGATGACGATCTCTTAAAATTAATGAATTCAGGTGATATATACAGTAGTGATTCATTTGATGATGAGGAATATACACTCGATATAAATTAATGGTGTTAACTAGTTTTTCGTTTCTTGCGATTTATTTAAATAAAGCATGTGAATTTTCACTAAAACATTTTAGCCGTTTTTTGCCAGAGTCTATGTGAAATTTCACTAAAACATTTTAGCCGTTTTTAGCCGCTTTTTTTTGCCAATCTAGCCGGTCGGCCCAAAAAGTTCTGGCAACACTGATGATAATACGTAAAAGGCCGCTCACCGCTGAGGTGAGTTCTTGGTACCGAACGTATTTAAGTCGGAGAGCGGGCTTTGACTTACGTTCCCTTAGCTTGGTGAGTGCCGCAGAGAAAAGCGAGGTGGAAATATATGAAAATAAGCTAGAGTGCGTTTGGTATATGTGGACTGTATTGTCCGATGAACAACAGCGACTCTCTTAACTATTAAGCAAATAGTTGCAGAAAATGCAACTTGTAAAAATGCTTATATGTGCTACGGTATGTACATATGGTATATGGGAAAAAAAATCACTTTTTTCGGCAATTTGTTTAGCCAAGTTCAACGAACTATGCGACCAACGGCAAAAATTGGTAAGCAGAAGAATGTATATGATTTTAATGAGCTAATATTTTGTTCTTGCACAGTGGGACACCGTAGGCATATAAACTGCAACGGAATTTATTTTGGGGTATACATCCGAATTTGTATATTTATACATATACTTATATATATATAAGATTGGCGGTATGTGGAGACATACCGCTTTTCGGAAAACGGAATTTTTCTACAAAAATTTTAATAGCGGCAAATTGCCGATGTGAAAATTTTGGGCGGCAGGAAAATATCCGCAATTTTAATAGAACGGTTTTTTGGCGAGCAAAAATACGCCTTTTATTTAATTATATATATATATATATATATGTATGTGTATACGTATGTATGTCCGTTTGCAGTTTATTAGAAATAATATAACTTTTACGAAAATGAAAGTTATATTATTTCAGTTTTTAAGGAAATTAAAAATTTGCCTACTTACTACTTTCCTTGATTTATGTAGATGTGATTGTATGTAAGTGAGATTCTTTTTGCCTGGGGGCTTCTTGTGTCTGGTGTTGCTGCTAGATTTGCCGCTTATATGTATATGCCGGTTGGCTGATGGTTTGTTCGGGTGATGCTGCTACTGCTGCTGACGCTTTGTTGTTGGATCTGGCTACTTGTGCTGGAAAACTGTGCTGCTTGGTTGGTTAACTCGATTCGCTTATTTTTTTTAATGTATTTGTATCTATATGTATATACATATGTAGCACTGTACGTATGCGCGCACTTTTGTGTTTTAAGCACTTATGTTTGCTTTAAAATTAAAAGCTTTATGTTTTTTTTTTGTTAAACAAATTTCTGTTTTCACAGTTTTTTTTTTTGTCAAAAATTTTTTAGTTTTCTCTTGTTTTTTTGCATATATGCATATGTATATACGTGCACTTTTGTTTATATATTTTTTCTCACTCTTTAAATTGTTTTATATTATCATTTGGCGGACGTACGAGTACGGATTTTAATTTTTTATTTTTAAGTTTTTTAATTTTTTTTCCTTTATGAGCTGGGCCACGGTTGGCTGCGAAGGACCATGAGTAATTCCAATGGTTGCCTTTCGCACTCACCTTGCACACACACACTTTGTTTCCGCTCTAAAAAAGGCTTGGGTTTCGACTTTAAAATGTATAATTTCCACTCTATTTATTAACAAGCATTTTTAAAGGTTACACAGTTTAGCACAAATTATCGAGTGGGATTTAACACAAAGGAAAGGCTAAGTTTCGAGGTACTATATGCAGAAGGGGCGCGTGTCCGGTGTTAATTGCTGAACTAACTTCTGCTGATTTTTTACGACGATGGGGAGGCGGCCGTGCGCGCTCGGTAATTATATTTTCGGAGTTGATGTCGGCCAACTGCCAAACTGCTGCGGCCAAGGATTGCGCGCACGGCCGCCGTATTGCGCTTTAAGCGGTGGCTTAAACAAGTGGGAATCACTGTGGTATGGAATTTTTATTTTCTGAAACGGTTCTAGTAGGCAATTTAACAGAGGCATTTGGAACGTAATAGTTCTGTTAAATTCCGAGGTAGAAATACAGAAATAAATGTTTATCAACAGATATGTGTTTTGCCAGCAACATCTGGCAACATGCGTATTTAAAGAAGTTGCAGGCTTATAAAAAACTAAAAACTGCCAAATCTTCATTTTAAAATTGTTTCTTTTTTCATGCTTTAATTTTTTTACTCATTATGCTCATTAATAAATGAGTAAACATTTTTGTATACATACGTTTGTTCATACATACATATGTACATAAACAAATTTCGCCCGCGGTTGATCTTTTTTCGCTACGTTTTTTATAGGTTTCAGATGATATTTATTAGAAACACATTATCCCACTGCCACCCATTCCATTGAATTTAATATCTATATGCAGCGAACCAAATATGTATACATAAACTGGGACGCGTCATTTTGCAAGTTTTGGTTATTTGCTTTAGTTTTTTTTTTTAGTTTAATATTTTTTATGAAAGTATAGCTGATTACTTAACAAAAACTATATACCTGCGTATGCATATAAATCTTAATTTCGGACGTTATGCAAAAATTATGGAAATTCTGCAAAATTCCATAAAACGTTCTAACTTTTTAACCCTTTCCCTTCAAATTCATCCCTGATGAATATAAAAATTGTTCCTCTTAATTACAAGGTTCATAGAGCCTCATAATATTAAAAGTAAAGAAAAAATATTCAGAAGTTGTTTTGGGTAGCTATTAGAGCTACCTCAAATTTTCGCAATATATTGTAAAAAAGTCCGCAAAGTAGTAAAAGCACTCAAGAAAACTCAATAAATATTTCACTAAGTTTGACGGAATAAAACTTTTATTTCATTGAAAATTTCATTTTCCCAATGATCTTTTATAGTAGAACTGTAACTTATAATAAAGAATTAAAATATGTTAACGTTTAAAATTAAGATAAAGTAATATATAAGACAAAACCAGGAACAACAAAAACTTACAAAACTCTATAGAGAATCACAAGTGGAGCATAAGGAAAAACATATGAATAATGTATTGATTACCCTGTACCTAACTAGATAGCGAGCCTCAGAGGAAAGGGTATAACTTTGGATATGAAATAGCATTTTAACGAAAATAAGAACACAAAACACTCTTAAAGTCGCTTATGTTCAAACTATTACGAATATGAGATGGAATCGAGTTCCAGGTGCGAATAGCATTAACAAAAAATAGTCTTGCAGATGTTAGATAAATATAGTTGGGTACCATCAATTCCGTTAGGCGCGCAGATTTCGGGAAAGACAATTTTTCAAACAGATAGCTAGGTTCCTTATCCATCATAAGGCGAAATAGAAAAATGCAATTTCTTGCCTTCAAGTATTCAAAAATACCGCACCAAGAGCAGCGATTTCCATTCAGATATATGATCGTATTTCGCCAACCCAAAAACATCCCGCGTAACGGGATTGAATACCACATCAATTTTATGAGCAGATTGTAAGTCCAGCTTACTGTAGATTAATTCCGAGTAACTTATTATAGGCAATATTAATTGAATGGCGAGTTTACGCCTAATGCACACCGGTGTAAAAGTAGCAGACATTCTTAAATTCCGAGTATAATATACTTTGCCGACAACGGAATTAATATGATCAATGCAGGTTAAGTTAGTGTTTATAACAAAAACAAGGTTAGTTACTTTTGACACAAACTTAAGGGACTTATCACCAATGTACAGAGAAGGCATCACATTACAATTAATATTTCTTTTACATACTGGTAAAACAAATATTTTTTCACTATTAATTCATAGACCGTTTCTCACAGACCATGAAGATATAAACGACAAATCACTATTGAAATCCGCGCACAAATTAACCACATCGTCATGAGCCCCTGACAAATAAATTTGAATGTCATCCGCATAAGCATGCATTTTTGCATGTTGACAAGTATTAAATATGTCATTAATGAACATGCTAAATAGTGATGGTCCCATAATAGAGCCTTGGGGTACACCCGTTGTTAGCGGTCTAAGTTCGGATACTTCATAACCAATTTTTACTCTCTGAGCTCTGCCGGACAAGTGGCTTGTCATTAATCGGACAGCAACTTCACTAAACCCAAAGTAAGTTTAGAGCAAAGTAGGTCATGGCTAACCGAGTCAAAAGCTTTGGAAAAGTCTAAAAGGCATAATAGTGTCAAATTGTTTTTATCAAAGGATATCCGTATGCCGCCAAGTATTTTAATCATAGCTGTCGAGCAGCTGTGTTTGGCTCTAAACCCTGACTGAGATGGAGACAGTAACCTGAATTTGCTGAGATGACAATATATTTGTTCAGACATTAAGGACTCAAGTACTTTAGACAAGACAGGCAAGACACTAATTGGACGGAAGTCACAAGGATTACATGCAGATTTATTTTTAGCGACTGGAATCACTGTTGCAATTTTCCAAGCATCAGGGAAGCATGAGGTTGTAAAACAATGGTTAATGATGTGAGTCAATGTAGGTAAGATGAGCGGCAAGATTACTTTAACAAACCTTAATGGAATTCCGTCTTCACCAATTGCGTTGGATCGTATTTTGTTAGTACATCTAGCTACGTAAAACTCGGATACAACACTAAACTCAAACATTTCACAATTCGGTGTAAGGGAGCACGAGAAGGGGGGCTGTGGAGAAGGTAAGCAGGAGGAAGTACGATTAATGAAGAAATCATTGAGAGCTTCAGGCTCGAGTAGGTAATTTGTGCTGTCACAAATATGTACCCGGAGACTTTTCAAGTTTTTCCAAAGAACATTATTGGGCAGTGATGGATCCAACTTCTTGACGAAGAACTTGCGCTTTTCACGTCTAATGACCATGGTGGCTTCATTTCTAGCCGCCTTGAATGCACACCAATTAGAATTTGAGCGATTCTTTTTCCATCGGGAATATGCCGTGTTGCGTTGTCTAATCACAGCTCGCACAACAGAGTTGAACCAGGGACACGAAGATCTCTTTATATATGTTCGTAGCGGAACATGAGCCCGAAGGCTACATAGTATATTATCATTCAGAAAAGCAAGTTTCTCATTCACCGCAGCAAGTCCCCAGCACACTGTCCAATCGATGCGGGAAAGATCGTTCAAGAGACTATTGACATTTAAAAAACGGTAGTCAAATGTGGTGTAGCTATTAACCAACTTATTGCGGTCGAAGTTAAATTTTAAATCAAAAGCACAAAAAATAAGATCATGATCTGAAATAAAGGAAATTTTGATCAAACTTTTAAACACAAGAAGGACCAGATACAATAAAATAGTCAAGCAAACTTGGACAACAGTTACTACCATACCTCGTAGGTATTGACACATTTACAAACGATAGACCAAGAGAAGCCACATCATCCAATAATCTGGTGCTGTAAGAGTCCCTACAAAGTAAATTAACATTGAAATCGCCACAGACAATAATACTGTCATAATTAACAGCAATAGGTGACAAAACATGAAAATAGTCACAAACTCTAAAACATTTATTGGGGTTGTAGACACACGACAAAAACACTTTAGACACACAATTAGACAGTTCAATAAGCATATATATTTGATATTGGTAATAGCCTCATGTGGAATCAGCTTTGCCGTCAGGTATTTTTTGCAGTATGTGGCTACTCCTCCACCCTTTTTCTAATTTCTATTAGACCGGAAACGCTTATAGTTTGTTATGTCATAATGGGAATCACTAATATCGCTTTTAAACCAAGTCTCCAAAACACAGATTATGTCCACAGACGAAAATTCAAAAGTGCTTCTGACAATATCCATTTTTTCAGAATTTAGGCTGCGCGCATTAAAGTGCACTACATTGAACCCGCTTTGACGACTACATAAAATATTTAACATTGCACGACTACAGCAGCCAATGCTATCCGATTCGCTATTGTTTACATTCATAATAACATTTAGAATAAGCAACTTTAAGACTAAAACAAAGATGGGAGAATTTCAATAGAGACAAAGAATAAATGCTGAGGTGCGCTATCTTTACAGTGTTGACAATAAACAAGAGAAACAAATGAGCCAAAGGCAATAAAAAACAAAATATGTAAGTACAACTAGTTAAACTGCGCCAAGTCCTCCTTACACATAATTTTGGTTGTGCTGTTGTTTCTCCCCTTCTCTTTTCTAACATGTACATAGCCCCGTATTGTACGCACCGACGAAAGTTTACCATCTCGTCGGATTTTTATGGCCTCTTGTTACCATCAATACCGATCGGGTTGAGGGGGACTGCTGTTTTGAATCGTTTGCGGTATTCGCCAAAAGCATGAAGATTACGATTTATGTTAAGCGGCGAGTGAAATTTTATTACGACAGCACTGTTTCGACTAGCAGAGGAGGGCTTCGTTCGAAATATATCGCGAATTTGGGGAGACAGGTAGTCAATAGAGAGACATACTTGGTTGTAAACACTTTTTAAGTTCTCTCCTTCGGCATAAGGTATACCAAATGCAACAGCATCCGAAGCGCAGTCCGGGACAGACTTCTGTTGTAGCGCACTTGCTAATTGTTGTTACAAATTCTCAAAAACAGATTCTGCTTTCTTCATATTCACCTCCATTAACTCAATACGTGCAGTCATATCACTAACTTTATTGGCCAGTGCAGCCAACTCCTCATCCACACGCATTGTTGTCTTTTGTTCTAGCTCAGTCAGCTTCTGAGAGACGCTCTCAAACAATGACAGCATATGATCCGTTTGCTGCTGAATTTTCCCCTTCGTATCTTTTAGTTTCGTGAGAACTGCTGTGAGGGCAACTTCTTCGTCGAGTTTGATGACTTTAGCGGAAGGAGAGCCTTTGCTAAAACGGCGCTTTTGCGACGAAGCAGAAGTAGGAGGAGACATGTTTTAATTTAGTTTATTTAGTTGCACCGCACTTGGATAAAATTTTGTTCAATTTAAATTTTAATATAAAAGCACAGAATAATTTGTCAGCGATATGAAAACTAGATCCACAAGCGTTTATTTAGACTGTGAACGTGATAAAATGATATAAAAAGTCCCTTTTCTTTATTAAATAGCCAAAAGAGTAAGAGCCAGTTAATGTACGTCCGATCACCAGTATAAAAAGATTGAACCTCATCAAAGTACAAGCAATGCGATGTCCAAGTTAGTGCAAGTCCACTGTACATGTCAATATGTATGTCTGCATGTAAGCGTGTAAATATATCAACTGCAGTTTGCTTTTAACCCATTTGAGCGGAACAAGTTTTTTTGTTCCAGTGGTTAATAAAATAAAATTTGTATAGTTAATTTTCATGAAAGTTACATTTATCGTCGATAAGATGTTTTCATGCAGAATTTTAAATGAAATATTAGTATTCTTCTCATTTTCGTTGTTGGTGTTTCCGACAGGGTAGGAGTGTGATGTAATGTGGAACGATTTTCCGTCATCCCTTGCCAAATTTGGTTTGGAGACAAACCGGTTTCGGCGTTGTGCCATCTTCAGAGTAATTTTTCGTTCTGAATAGTTTCTTTTTGTCTATTACAGCCGTGTTAAATCTTCGTTGGTTCATAGTTAGGTACGTCGAAGCGGATTATATTCTTTCGTTCAACCAGTAGTTTCGGTTCTGTCTGTACATCCTCAGGTAGAAATTAGCTTTTCACTTCAAAATCAGTTATTTTCTTTCTCTTTGTTTCTGTAGTTTGGACCTGCATTTCATTGTTTATGGTAGTTGCAGGGTTTCTGTTTGTCTGTTCTGTTGTCATTTATTATTTTTCCGACGAACGTCTTTTGTTTGTATATCTCCATATTCTCTAATATGTTTAGGCGTTGTCCTTTCTGCTGTACATGGAGACCTTTGGCTGTCTTTCCTATTTTCATTGGCGTACAATGGATTTCTGCCATATGGTTTGCGAAGTTCGATTCCGGGGTGGTAGAAGGTTTCAGCATTTTTTCTGTTGTAGTCCCTTATATGTTCACGATATGTTGTTTTTATCTTGCGCCCTGTTTTTCCTATGTAACTATGTTGACATTCGCAAGTCAACTTATATACACCTTGCTTGTCTAGTGGGTCTTCCTCGTTTGCACTATTTCGTAGTATCCTCCCCACATTGTCCTTCGTTCTAAATGCTGTATTAATGTTATATCTACTTTTGGAATACCTTAGCCAATTTATATGACGTTTTGCCCGTATAAGTCAACACTGCCCAAGCCTTTTCATTATTTTCCTTCTTATTTGATTTCTTCGTTTTTGTTTCT
Organism: Rhagoletis pomonella; assembly: GCF_013731165.1. Lineage (NCBI taxonomy): Eukaryota > Metazoa > Arthropoda > Insecta > Diptera > Tephritidae > Rhagoletis > Rhagoletis pomonella. Next base: position 25,310 of record NW_023460085.1, read on the forward strand.
CTTCTACTTTACTAGGCCCTTTCTGTATCCGTTATTTTCCGCGATTGCGTATATCGTATTAAGTTCTTTGCTGTAAGCTTCTTTTTCCAATGGGGTTCATTCAAGCCTGGTTATTAGATGTCTAAAGGCTGCATATTTGTGCTGTTGGGGGTGGTTTGAAGTATTTTGTATTATCGTGTCTGTGGCCGTGGGCTTTCTATATATCCCGAATTCGCATTTGTTGGTAACCTTATTTATTTTAATTGTAATGTCCAAATAGTTTATTTTGCCTTCGTTTTCCTTATCCATAGTGAAATTTATATTCGTGTGTTGGTCGTTGAGATAGCCTAGAATTTGTTCTCCCTTGTCTCCTGTTACAAGACATATGATGTCATCGACGTATCTTGCGTAGAACTTTGCTCCCAGGCTTGTTGTCAGCTCTGTCATATACTTTTCCCTTTAAATGTTGCATGAACACTTCCATCAAAATTGCAGATTTGGGATTACCCATCCCTAGCCCGTTAGTTTGTCTATATATTTTGTTATTAAACTTGAAGTAGTTTTGGTCTAGTGTTACCCTCAATGTGTTCACGATTGCCGTTGCTACGTTCTTGGCTGTTTTTTCTATCAAAGTTTTAGTCAAGATGGTAACTGTTTCTGCCGTTGGTATCGATGGGTAAAGATCCTTAACATCAAATGATACAAATTTCGCTTCTTTGGATATTTCTAGCGATTTCATCCTTTTAATTAACTTCGCTGTATTCACAGTTGTGTATTTATTGGGCAGTTCCAGTTTTTCTTTCAGCAACGATTTTAGATATTTGTATCCTGGTGCAGATTTGTGGTTGATAATTGGTCTCATCGGATTTCCTGGCTTGTTTTTTTTTGGGAGTGCGATCATTGAAGGAGCAGAAGGATTCATTAGTGTCATTGTATATGCTTTCCTTGGATTTATTATTGTTTTTTGCCTATTTTGTTGCGTGTTTTACTGCCCTTGGTAGTCATCGGTTGGGTCCTTTCTCATCATCCGACAATTTGTCTCTTTGATTAGTTGCTCTGTCTTTTCCTTATATCCTTTTTCGTACATTTTTACCGTTGTGTTCCCCTTGTCTGCTTTTGTTGTAATTACTTTATTCGTTTTGAGTTTTTTCTTTAGCCCTTTACAGTTTTATTTTCGTCGCTTAGTTTTTTCTTCTCCATGGATTTTATGCTTTTTTCAATTATACGTCTACATATGTGTCTTGCATGATCTTGATCCTCGCTTGGTAGTAATGATATGGACATTTCCGCGTCTACAATAGTGTGCTCTACCTCTTTATTTTTATCATAATTTTGTATGTTGTGTTTCAGACCTTTTTCCAATATTTCTGTCTCTTGTTTGCTAATGGGAACCTTAGTCAAATTTCCGAATCTGGAATGGAAAGGCATTTCGCTGTGTTGTATGTTCTTTGTGATGTTTTGCTCTCTATTGAGGTCATCGAGTTTTTTGTTTAATTTATTGTATTTTTGTCCCATAGATTTACTGATATTCTCCTTTATTTCATCTAACATCTCCAGGAGCGTGCTGACAGGGAGGAGTTCCGCTAGTTCTAAATGAATGGAAAGTAGCTCCTCATTTGTGCGTTCTTTTTTGGCATACAGGTTCTTAATTTCATGTCGAAGGAAGCTGTTTTCTGCTCTTTTCAAGATTTTTCGCCTTTGATCTGTGCTCGATTTTAGATTAATTCTTGCGAATTTCGGCGTAACATTTAGTGTTAAACATTGTTTATTGGACCAGATGTTTGCGTTGGTGTTGTGTATTTTCAATTGTCTTCTTTGGTATGTTGTCAAAAGCGTAATCGTCCTTGAGTGATAAGCCTGACAGGCATTAATATTCTCATTTTCGTTGTTTATGTTTCCGACAGGGTAGGAGTGTGATGTAATGTGGAACGATTTTCCGTCATCCCTTGTCAAATTTGGTTTGGAGACAAATCGGTTTCGGCGTTGTGCCACCTTCAGTGTCATTTTTCGTTCTGAATAGTTTTTGTTTGTCTGTCACTATTTATAGCCGTGTTAAATCGTCATTGGTTCATAGTTAGGTACGTCTCAGCGGATTATATTCTTTCGTTCAACCAGTAGTTTCAGTTCTGTGTGTACATCCTCAGGTAGAAATTATTATTCTACATATAAAATGTACGAGAATGGCTTTATTAAATGTAAACTTATGCGAAAACCTAAATATTTCGTCAACCTAGGGTTAATTTTGGTGGCGTCGTCGCAATTCGCAGATGTTTAATAATTTGTCTGTGGATGGAGGACGGCGAGGGGAAGACGAAGGCAGATCAATCGTACATATGTATGCACATATTTACATTTATAAATGTATTAATATTTATGCGTTTGTCTTTTTTGGATGAATTAAAAATTTCTTATATGTAGTGATTTAGAGATTGTCATTTCAATAATATGCTGTGGCGCGTATGCTAGAGGCGATGCAACTTTTTCGCGTCTCGCCGTTTGTCTTGGTTCAAATCCCGGCCGGACCAAGTAATAATTTCTTTTTGTTTTTTTTTTTAATTGTCATATCGATATTCCATTTTAAATTTTACTATTAGCTTTGTTTACAATAATATAAATGGATATCTAGGTACATACGCATGTATAATTTCACATAATCGCTCAAATTTTCCAAAAGTTACTGAAAGCTTTATTGTAAATGTTTTCACTAAAATATTAGTTATTGGAATTAAAATTTTAGGCGAATCCAATTTTTATTCCCATTTTTAGAAAGCGGAACTATGTATATGTTCATGCCACTAAAATTATTTCATAAGTAGTTAATTTTAAACACAAATATGTATGTACACTGGCAATCAAGTGTGAGTGAGTGAGTGCATCCTGTTTTTTTGTTTAATATTTGTTTTTAAGTTAAAATATTTTGTTATTTTCGACGGGTTTTGCGGTTTTATGCATATAAAAAGTGCATTTTGCAAAATATAGCGATTTTTTCTTAAATTTGTTTGCAAACGGTCATGCGCATTTCATTCTACAAGAAATTCCTTTTTATTTGGTAAAAAGTGCTAGAAGCCGTCAGCAAAAAAAAAATCATTCAAAATCAACCCGATTTTTTAGCCGCTTAAAACTTGATCTTGTTTCACTAGAATTAAAAAACCGATCTATCAGCGTACTCAAAATTTTTCTAGAAACTCAGATTAAACAGGTCAAAATTTAGACGAGAATTTGTGGAATTTTTCTATGTTCTGTATAAAGTTTGAAAGATTGCCTTATGTGGTTTTAACTAAAGCATGAACCGCATTTTTATAAAAAAATATTTTAACTTGAAAAACATTGCAAATATTAAACAAAAAACACCATGCACTCACTTTTGATTGCCAGTGTGCATACATGTACATATGTATGTATGTGTGTAAATTTTATGCAAAACTATAATTATATTAAATTGTATTGGCATCTTCACAAAACGAGAACAAGTTAAAAAATTTAACAAAAATTACAAATTAATGAGAATTATATGAAGATTTCCTATATTTTCGTTTATTTGCTCGCAACACGAAGAACATCACATTTTATGTTGCTCAACATTGTATTATGTTATCAACATTAAAATCAACAAAATTTCTGTCTGCTAACAAGCGTTTCTACATTCCGAGTTGAACTTTTCTAACGCTGTTAATTTTTCGTCTGCGAATAGTTTCCACTTTCAGTTTGCACCTTCTCTATCTATCTAAGTTCTCTGGTTTTGGGTACGAGTACACTCCTGATTTCTGCGGACAATTGTCATTTGTCCAAAGAATTCACCAAAAAATGAATATTGAATACACCACACAGTAGCTTTGTTTCTTTAAGGTGCTCGTAAACGATCAGAGCAAATACCTTGAGAGTTCCGCCATATTGGTCTGAGAATTCTCATGGGTGTTTACACAGCGAACTTAGATAGATAGAGAAGGTGCAAATTTTTGGAAAGTAAAATTGTTTGGCTGAAAAATAAATCCATGGAATATCACCACATTGCGATTAATATTTGAACAAGTTTTAACAGCAAAAAACGTAAATATTCTGTTATGATAATGTTATGTTATGTTGCAAGTGCCTGACTGTGTTGCTAGGTTGCTGGTGAATTCAGAAACATATTCATGTACATATATGTTTTTATAAAATAAAATAAATTAAAAGTTAAATTATATGAATTGTACTTTTATATCAGTTAGCATTTCGGATCTTCATATATGCATGACCATTTGTTAAATATAATTTATTGAGTAGTCGTCGTTAACGACATAAAAAAATCCAAAAACTCAAAAAGCATGTGTTCAAGTTCGCTTCTTGTACGAGTATATAGTATATGTATATATAAATATATATAATATATGTATATAGTAGGTAGTAAAAATGCATGTTAGTTGAAAAGAATTTTAAAATTGGTAAAAAATTCATATTAATAGTTTTAATTAATTAAAAAAAATATGAAAATTGTTTATATTGTGTTAAGTTATATGAAAATTCTTGTACGAAGAAACATACATACATATGTATGTGCCAGTGTATGCTCTCACTGCAAACCTTATGAAAATTATGTACGCATGCAATTGGCAAACTCTTTGGCGATTTGTCGTCGGCATTTCAAAGGGGCTTTTGGTCGAAAAAATAAATTTTTTTTCTTATTGTAGCTGCTATGCTATTTACATATAATGCAACAAACCACATTTTCTAGCTGCTTTAGTTTTTTCACAATTTCACTTTAAACATGGACACATTGACAAAAAAAACGTACAAATGCAATGCACTTGTTAACTTCAAGGTGTTTTCTTGAAAAGTTATTTTTGAGTTTTATGAACATTTATTTTGAGCAAATGTGTTGTATGGTCATTTTCCACTGCAATACTCGTATTATATGTAATTAATGGGGCATATTCATAGTCAAAATAAAGTCGACACTAAAGTTAGTTACAGTTTTTTGACTTAATTTTCAATAGAATATCTGTAAAAAGCTGCACCTAAGTTTATTTCTCACGCATGCGCATACGGATGTATGTATGTATGTACTTACAAATGCGCTACATATGTAAAAATGCACATACTCCAAAATCATATATGCATTGATAACGTTCCCCTCTATGTACTTATGTGTACATACATAACTAAACAACCTCGAAAATCATTTATTGATAACGTTCTTACACATGCACATACTATAACATACATATAATAACTTCCTTCTTATTTGAGGTCTACAAACTTTAACTTCAGAGTCGTCTTTATTTCGTTTACGAATATGCCCCAATAGTTTTGCAGTCAAATGAAAATGCATTTCCCACGCATTTGTATGTAAATACATACTCCATTAATTGATAACAGAAATACATACATGCAAACATGCTAGTTAACACAGTCAATATTCTCTGTTCACAAAAATGCAGAAACAGCAAATTCACATTTAGTGCGAACGGAAGTGATCGCGACAAAATGTGAAGAACTCTTTTATTAATTTACTTACCTGTTCCATTTGCAAATTGATGACTAGCCAACATTAAATTACAACAATATTTAGCGGAAGCGATCGCGACGGAATATAAGCCGCCGCGACTTGCAATAACAAAATAAGTAAGAAATAACCCAATTATGATTAATTTAGCAAGTAAGCGATATTGTATAAAATTTCCATAAACAAAATACCGATTTAGCAAGTAAACAATTATATTGTAAATTAAAATCATTATATTAGCAAGTAAGAATTTTTTTATTATAAAAAGAATATTCAATAAAATAATACAGGTTCAGTTTGTAAACGGTAATCATTACTACAAGTTGTGTTTCCCAACATAAATAATAGTGTACCTAAGTGTGGAAAAAGTAAAAAACTTTATTAGAAATAAACAGGGATAAAATCCTAAAAGGGATAAAGAACTTTACAAAAAACACTCGTTAATTGAGTTAATTATCAAAACTCAAAAAAATACAAAAGTGAAAAGTAAAAACTTTATAGAAAGGGATAAAACCCTAAAAAGGATAAAGAACTTTACAAAAAACACTCGTTAATTGAGTTAGTTATCAAAACTCAAAAAATACAAAAGTGCAAAAGTAAAAACTTTACAGAAAGGGATAAAACCCTAAAAAGGATAAAGAACTTTACAAAAAACACTCGTTAATTGAGTTAATTATCAAAACTCAAAAAGTACGAAAGTGCAAAAATAAATAAAAAGGATCAAATATCCGTATTGTTCACTGATGAGACCACATTGAAGTACAATCGCCTGCAGCCGCCAACTACACTTACCTTGTAACGTGACACCACCTGTAAACCTCCAAAAAAGGACAAATCAGGACGTCCAAGTAATGACCAACGTAACGCTGTTCCTCATATATTTGTAAGTTACTGATATATTAAGAAACTGTCTTTATATATATAAAAAAATCACAAGTAAATTATTGCTAATAAAAACGTTCACTATCGTAAAGCTGAAGATCATATATCTAAAAAGAAAAAATGGAAAATATTGAAAACGCAATAACACAGTTAACAGGCGCGCTCAATTTGCAAATCGAGCAGATGAGGGTTATGAGTAGCAGAATAGGTGAATTAGAGAACAGGATTAGTCCTCCTTCAGTAAATATCTCCGTACCCCTTGCGCCAGCAACAGAGGTAGAACTCAACGAAATAAGGAGGTTGCCAGACTGTGTAAAGGATTTGCAAATCTTTGACGGAAATCCGATTCAATATATTTCGTGGATCTCCAGTGTAGAATCCATTTTAAAAGATTACGAGGTAGTCAAAACCAGACC
>NW_023460085.1:32168-40786 GCF_013731165.1 Rhagoletis pomonella
ATGTGCCAATGTACTTCAATATCAAGTATTACAGCTCTGTCGTGTAATACTTGATATTGAAGTACATTGGCACATAACATTTAATTATAAATTCAACCAGAATTCTTAAATTTGCATCTGGATTTTCCGTTGTCACATATAATCGCAATAATCTAGCGGCCTTGGTGAGCCACCGAGAATGTACAATTTTCCCTGGTTTGATGTTAGCCAGATCCACCACCTGAAAATATATAATAATAAAATAATTAAAAATGGTTGACAATTATAATAAATGAGTGAGTGATAGCAATAACTTACCGGAAGAGTTTCACAAGTTTCGATTTGACGGCTCAGTTTTTCGGTTGCCGATCTTGGTCCAGTGCTGGTTGATTTATCCAAAGCTTCAAACAAATGCCGAAACGGAAGTTCGTTGAAGTGTAGAAGGCAAACGAACCAATGCAATGGTCTTTTTAACAGCAATTCGAATCGTCGTATAATTCCACCGTGTGGGCCAGTGTTTGTTGGCTCACCGTCAGTGCATATTCCAATTAATGCATCCAGTGATATATTTTTATCGTTGAAAAAACCATTTAATTTGGTTGTTTTGTATTCAGCGGTTTCATGTTCCAGTCTTACGTAACCAATCAATTCAGAATTGGGTTCTCTCAAAATAACAAGATGAGGTTCTTTTACCATCCTAGTATGATACTTCTCATCAATTTTATCTATCGTTAAAGTATCATCTTTTCTGCCATCGAATGAAAACGCTAACAAATTGGTATCATCTAACCGTTTGCGAAGCACTTCTTGTCTGCATTTCTCTTTTTCTCTGCGAACTTTCGATTTATCCATGATGAGAGGTTTCCCATGCTTATCTTTAATTTTAAAATCTTGCAAAAGAGCGGTTCCCAATGCTGATGCTACTTTGTCAGGTACACCAAATCCGTCACATACCAAGGCAAAGTTAACACAATCGTATCTCTCTGTGTATTGTGAACTTGTGCTTCTATCCATATCTTCTTGAACCGGTGGCGGTGCGTATGTTGAATCATCGGGATCTTGGTATGTTGGCATTGATGACATAGACGTTGCTCCTTGCTCTTCAGTTTCCATCACAAATGCATCCATTGTTAGTCTTCTCTGATTATGTTGATCGTGCATGAACTCTTTGAGGCGTTCGGGAACCCAGCCGCATGCACATGGAGCTGCCTTCAAATCGCATTTACATGTTCCAATGTAAAAAATTGTTTCCAGAGATTTTACATACTTTGTAAATTGTTGGGTGTTGTTTCTTCTCTTGATTTGCTCTTGATACTTGTCAAGCAATTTATTCAATTTATTAAATACACTTTTTTTCAGCATTATTTCCATACCAAGTTTTTCCCAAATTCCAATCAACTTATCTTGTACTTGAATAGTGAATGATTTATGGGAAAACTTTTTTTATTCTGTTTCAGCACGTTCGCTTAAGTAAAAATAATATCTCAAGATATCCAGATGGGTTCGTAAATTAAGATCAGTTAAATCAGTAGACACACCAAAAACAGTAACATCATGCTTGGGTATATGACTCATTGGGTTTTCGATAATTGTTGATGTAGTTGCTTCATCTTGCGGTGTAGAGGATGGTGGATTCATTGTAAACTTTTTGATTTGGAATGGTCACTTCACTTATTATTTTTTTTGAAATATTTGTTTATCTGAAATTAGCACTTCACACTTTGAGTTCTTCACAACGACTTAATGCATTCACAAAAACTGTTGCGTTATATATGGTCTACGAGACGAGGTAATAAGAATGAAATGGTAATTTCAATTCTACCTGCTGTGTCTTGTGGTGGCTTAAAAAAAACAACACAAGCAATTTTACGATCTGCAATTGTGTCACAGTGATACCTTCATTGTTTAAAAGGGTTGCGGTGCATTCCAGTGATACCTTAATTGTTAAAATGGTTGCAAAAAACGCGCATTTCTTAAGAAGGTGCCTTAAAATACCCACAAAAAGGGTTGTAAAAACTACCTTCATTTCTTAAGTAGGTGCTATAAAAAAACTACACAAGTAAGTTTACGACATGCAGCTGTATCTTAAAAAACGCACACAAGCAATTTTCCGATTTGCAATTGTGTCACAGTGATACCTTCATTTTTTAAAACGGTTGAATAAAAAACCCACACAACTATGTTTACGACATGCAAATGCATCACAGTGATGCCTTGGTTTTAAAAGGGTTGTAAAAACGCTAATTTCTAATAATTTTTTTTTAATTTCTTTTCTATTACTAAGTTAAATTCATTTTTTCATTTACATATGTTCTGACTAAATAAATTTCTAAAGAGAAAAATAAACTCCAAAAAGAAAAAACATAGGCATTTCGCAGATTTTTTCATGTAAAGTGCAAAACCGGCGATTTTTTGAAGTGTTTGTATGGGGAACCCCCAGGGGGGTTCCAGGGGGTGTGCCACTGGCATCGGTGGGTCGGGCCTCCAAAGTTAGTGGGGGTCGGTCATACATTTGGACTCGATTGGAGCACTCTAAATGGGTCAAAGTGGGATTTTTCAAAATTTGCCCCTACCCAAAAGTTCGACCCAAATTTGGGGGACATCAGAATTCGTTTTAGAGGTATGGTTCCTTCGGCAAAGTTTCTTATTTTGATCCCTAGAATATGATTTTCACAGAGCAATGGGCGATTTTTTTGCCTCCCCACAAATCGACCCGGCCTAATACACACGTATGTGCATATTTCTGCCAAATACTACGCACATGCATACATATGTACAACTCAGTATACATACATAATCTCGCACATATTCAAGTACAACAAGAACTATTTCATTCATAAACGCATCCGCGTATTTCTCAAGGCCAAATATATTCATTCATAATAACCGCAGCACATCTCCCCGCAAATTCATCACCTACAAGCGCAACTTTTTCAGTCCGACACAAAAATGCTAAAATCTAAAATTTAAGAAATCTCGGCCAGCCAAGTGAAAAGTGGCAACTATTTCTCTATATCCACAAAAATTAGTTATCTCGAGTTTTGGTAATTTTTGGCAAAACAATCTATTTCTCTGTCCCACAAAAATATTTCAGTCATTAACCAGTATTTTAAGGTCTAATTTTAATTAACATTAAATAAAGTGAACGTTTTCTGCAGGAAAATACATAGTTTTTTTTTTAATAAAATCAAAACTCCTAAATTCACAAACATATGTAGTTTTATCGGAAGTTCACAAATGTAACGTGGCAACTTTGCTCGTTTGCACATTTTTCGGTCCAAAATTGTAAAATTTTTGTCCATGACGCGCCACGATTTTTGTGCAGGTGGGTCAATGTGCCTTGAACACCATTTGTATAATTGCAAAAAAATTATTCTATTTATTTTTGAATATTAAAAATTTCTAAACTTCAAAACGTTTATAAAAATGTATTTACATATATCCACGGATGATTTTTAATTTTTTTCACCCGTAAGCAAATCTTCAGTACCATAAAAAGATTTAACCACATCAAAGTATAAGATATGCTATGTCCAAGCTAGTCCACTGTATATGTCCATCTGTATGTATGCATGTATGCGTGTAAATATGTCAACTCAAATTTGATTTTAACCCATTTTAGCGGACATAGTTTTTTTCATTCCAGCTGTTAATATAACATGAATTTTTTAGTTAATTTTCATGAAAGTTACACGCATCGTCGAGAATATGTTTACATGCAGAATTTTAAACGAAATACTATTATTCTCCATATAAAATGTACGAGTATGGCTTTATTAATTGTTAACTTATGCGAAAACCTAAATATTTCGTAACCTAGGGTTAATATTGATGGCGTCGTGGCAATTCGCAGAAATTTAATAATTTGTCAATTGATCAATCGTACATATGTATGCACATATTTACATTTATTTAAGCATACATATTTATGCGTTTGTCTTTTTGGATGAATGAAGAATTTCATATATGTAGTGATTTAGAGATTGCAATTTGAATAATGTAAAGTCGGAATTGTACTGCTCTCACCCCTAGATTGTTCTATATCGAAAAAAAGTATACCAGTATTTTTTATTTTGAAATCAAATAATATTCAGAGCTCGCTCAAAGCGCTCAAAGTTTTCCATGTATTTTTATATGGGAAAAAACTTTTCGTAGAAATGGTATAGAATTTGGGAAAATCAATATTTTTCGATCGGAAAACTCTGGTTCTCTTTAGAAGACTTTCAATAATAATACGCAATTGTTTATTTAACCATTTTTTAATACTAACGATTTTTTATTGGTCGCCCCATTGCATTTTTCAGGGTTTTTGTGGGTTTTTGGCGGACCTATAAATTATAGTTGCATTTAAAAAATTGTTAAATAAACAATTGGGTATTATTATTGGGAAACAGAGTTTTCCGATAGAAAAATTAGATTAGATAAACAGAGTTTTCCGATAGAAAAATTTGATTTTGAACTATTCTATACCATTTCTACGAAAAGTTATTTTTTGCCCATATAAAATACATGGAAAACTTTACGGGTATATATTTTTTTTTTTGGTATAGAACAATCCTAGGGGGTGAGAGCATACAAATTCCGACTTTACTTTTTCACATGCATTTTTGGACCACCATAATGTACATAGACTGGCAATCAGAAGTGAGTGCATGGTGTTTTTTATTTAATATTTGCAATGTTTTTCAATTAAATTTATTTTTTTTTATAAAAATATGGTTCGTGCTTAAATCCAAACTATACAAGTCAAACTTTATACAGAACTTAGAAAAATTCAACGAATTTTCGTCTAAATTTTGACCTTTTTTGTCTGAATTTAAAAAAAACTTGTGAGTACGCAGATAGATCGGTTTTTTAATTCTAATGAAATAAAATTAAGTTTTAAGCGAGTTGTTTTTTAATGAATTTTGTTTCCCGGCGGATTTTGCGGTTTTATGCATATAACAAGTGCAATTTGTAAAATAGAGCGTTCATTTTTTTTAGTTTTGTTTGCAAACGGTCATGCGCATTTTATTCTACAAGAAATTCCCTTTTATATGGTCAAAAGTGCAAACAGCCGTCAGCAATAAAAAATCATTAAGTATCAACGCGATTTTTGGCCGCTTAAAACTTACACTTGTTTTCTTAGAATTAAAAAACAGATACATATATGTACCTGCGTAGGTACTCAAAATTTTTCTAAATATTCAGATTAAACAGGTCAAAATTTAGACGAAAGTTCGTTGAATTTTTCTAGGTTCTGTATAAAGCTTAAAAGTTTGACTTGTATAGGTTTGATTAAAGCATGAACCACATTTTTATAAAAAGATAATAAAATAAAAATAATTGAAAAACATTGCAAATATTAAGCAAAAAACACCATGCACTCACTTTTGATTGCCAGTCTATGTATGGATGTACATATGTGTGTAAACTTTATGCCAAACTATCATTATTTTAAATCGTATTTGCATCTTCATAAAAGGAGAACAAGATAAAAAATTTAACAAAAACTACAAACTAATGAAAATTATGTGAAGATTTACCATATTTTCGTTTATTTGATCGCAAAGAACATCACATTTCATGTTGCTCAACATTGTATTATGTTATCAACATTAAATTCAACAGAATTTCTACATTCCGACTTGAACTTTTCTAACGCTGTTAATTTTTCTTCCGCGAATAGTTTCCACTTTCAGTTTGCACCTTTTCTATTTATCTAAGTTCTCTGGTTTACACCACAATATAACCAGTAAACAACCTTGGGTGAATTTGGCGACTGCCTTCCTCGGGGATGAATATGCCAGTGATGAAATTATTGGTACACACGTTTTCTAAGCACGCAGGGTTGCTTTTGGGAAACAAAAATAATTAACTCCAAACAGTTTCTAAAAGTAAAGTGTAAAACGAAATTTATTGAGTAATTCCACATAAAATAGTACACATAAATGACAAATTTTTTAACGATTTAAATAAAACGCATTTCATAAACTTAATTGTGCAATTGTGCCTGTGTCAGTTGATAAAAAAGTACTCCAGATTGCAAATTTTTGACAACTATGAGATAAATGAAAATTTTCAACCCGCTGGTGAAAAATTTTACAGCAAGAATTACACCATGGAACTTTTCTACTAATTGACATGAAATTACTATCTCAGCGCTCGGAGCGCCGCCACTGAGGGTCTTTGCCAACTGATTAAAAATTTAAAATTTGGAGAGATCAAACAAAAATTTTGAGATTTCTCGTTGTGAATAAGAACGCCATAATTTTTACTCAGCTCGCAACGGTACCACGCAAAATTTTGAAAGCTTGTAAATATGTATACACATAAAGTTGTTGGCGGTAATAAAGAATCTAAATCAAAATGGAGTCTGGAAAAAAACAAAAAGCGTACGATAGTTGTCAGTTATAAAATAAATCAAATTTATTTGCGAATATTTGTTAATTCTATGTATTGAAAGGCAACCACGCGGAAAAGCTTGTGTTAATTATATTGATAACAGAACCTGGCAGCTTGCACGTTTCCTAAATTCTCAGGTGACATCAAATCCACAAATGAATACTACATAGCTTATATTACCATCAATATCGCCATGTATAAACTTTAACAACATACAAAAATAGAGCTTTCGCATGAGCGTTTGTTTGGTTTTTCAACGCCATTTATAATTTTCTTTTAACAAAATCACGATTTGTCAAAGGTATAAATTTATTTAACTAGTAATAATGCAGCATACAACCCTGAAATCTAAGAAAAGGTCTGAGGAAGGCCTTTAAATAGCAGCACACAACCCATTGCCTTCCTCAAGGGTGAATATAGCTACAACAACAACGATTACTACAACAACAACCCAAAAAGGTTGGCTTCTGTCTATACTGTGGTTTACAAGTACACGGATTCTCACTGGTATTTTGTTCTTATGAGAGTTTTTTTGGTAAGAAAAATCTCACTCGTTCTCATGTCTGTTTACACGAGGAGCTCTTACGCGGTTTGAGAGTAAAATATGTAATAATATATGAACTTATGCAAGAATTATAAAACACAAGATTTGCAGTTACAAAACAAAACAAAAGAAAAAGGCGAGGATAAGTGGAAATAGAATAACCGATTTTGCCGAATACGCTAAGAATAAAGTAACGGTACTATAGTTTTCTCCACATTGCGATAATTATGTAATATTTTGTCATTCCGGTGTAGTGAAGAATGTTGAATAGACGCAAAAAATTACTTTTGGGTTTCCTGTCCCTATATGAAGATAGAAAATTACAAGAGGAAGAAAGTGATAGTATATTTTACGTCAGTCCATTTCTAAAATAAATATTAGGTATTTTAATATTAGTTAATATTCATGAACAACACAGCCTGAGAATACTTACACCCAACGTATTCAATTTTGTTTTTACTTTTTTAACTTCCAATATAATAATTCGCTCAAGACAAAATGTAAATGTTCCCAACAATAGCAAAATGATGAATGGTAAATGCATAGCAAGATTTGCATAAGTATATAAGGTGGCGCATTTCGCAGGTCCGTTATTACATGATGTAGAAAATAAAGGTAGCACTATTTGCGGACCGCTAACCCCCTCTTCGTTGATTTGGCAGCATCCACTTACTCGCTGATGACATAAATTATCTTTTCACTTTCTTCATCTTTTTCTAATTGTACCTATTTGCCGAAAAACTTGAAATTAAATGTAGATAAATGTCCCTAAAAAGTAAATATGTATTTTAATGTGTATAAGTTTTTCATAGTGGGTGGTTATTAGGGTGGTCCAAAAATGCATGTGAGAAAGTAAAGTTGGAATTTTTATGCTCTCACCCCCTAGTGGTAAAGAATAGTTAAAATAAAAATAACAAATAGTTAAGAAAAAGTTGAAATAGTTAAAAAATCAATATTTTTCTACCAGAAAACTCCGTTTATCTGCAGGAGATTCCCAGTAATAATACCCAATTGTTTCTTTAACCATTTTTTCATTGCAACTATAATTTATAGGTCCGCCAAAAACCCACAAAAACCCCGACAAATGCAATGGGGCGACCATTAAAAAATCGTTAGCATTAAAAAATGGTTAAATAAACAATTGGGTATTATTATTGTAAGTCTTCTGAAGAGAACCAAAGTTTTCCGATCGACAAATACTGACTTTCAAGAATTTTATACCATTTCTACGAAAAAATATATTTTCCAATATAAAAATACATGGATAACTTTGAGCGCTTTAAGCGACCTACAAATATTTTGTGATTTTAAAATAAAAAATAGGGGTATACTTTTTTCCGATATAGAACAATCCTAGGGGGTGAGAGCATTACAATTCCGATTTGACTGTTTATGGACCACCCTAGTGTTTATACTCTCCCTTCGGTACCATATATACTTTTGAACTTTCATCAAACAATTTTTGCTATTAAAGGGGAATTTCTTCGAGCAGTTCAAGCCTAAAATATATTTTTACCAATATTTATGCCCATTTGCAAAGAAGGGGTGCTATTGGAAAAGCATCCCACACTAGGAAACGCGTTGAAATGCCTATAAAAATAAGACAAAATGTCCCGACAAGTTATTTTGCTACCTTCCAGATCCAGAATTGTGTGCTTGTACCGAATAATAATAATAATAATAATAATAATAATAATAATAATAATAATAA
>NW_023460085.1:40796-42931 GCF_013731165.1 Rhagoletis pomonella
AATAATAATAATAATAATAATAATAATAATAATAATAATAATAATAATAATAATAATAATAATAATAATAATAATAATAATAATAACAATAATAATAATAACGACGAAGTGGATCGCGATCCCTGGGGCCAGGGATACAAAATAGTGATGAAAAAGTTCCATACATCATCACAGGCGATGGATGAGGCCCGAGTTAAGAATATAGTGGATGCGCTATTTCCCACACACCCACTAAGAGCCGACACAGTGTTCGTCGAGGAGCAAGCCGAGGCACCACTGTTTTCGACAGACGAGCTGAAGCTAGCCCTGCGAAGCATGAAAGCCGGCAAGGCTCCAGGCCCAGATGGCATACCAGCGGAGGCAATCAGGTTAGCAGCGGAAACGAGCCCTGATCTTCTGCTTAACATGTACAACAGCTGCCTTAGGGCCCGGGTTTTCCCAAGCCAATGGAAGAAGGCGAGACTGGTGCTTATACCCAAGGGCAAAGGGGACCCAAACTCTCCTTCATCCTTCCGGCCACTCTGCATGCTAGACACAGCAGGCAAAATGATGGAGAGTCTGCTCAAAATACGCTTGACGTCAGCCATAGAAAGCGAGGGAGGCCTTTCACCCCGACAACATGGCTTCAGGAAGGGACACTCAACTATAGGAGCAATTGGCGAAGTAGTCGAGGCGGTACATAAGGCCGAAGAAGCCTGCCACCAGGCGCGGCCAATAGTGCTGCTAGTCACACTGGACGTCAAGAACGCCTTCAACTCGGCAAGATGGGACGATATGCTGGAGGCCTTGGAACGGTCATTCAAGGTTCCAACATACTTGCTAGATATGATCCGGGACTACCTCAGAGACCGTTGGCTTTTGTACGACACAACACAAGGTCAGAGAAAGAGACGTATAACCGGCGGAGCGGCACAGGGGTCTGTACTTGGCCCGGACCTCTGGAACGCCACGTATGACAGTCTGTTGCGCACGGAAATGCCGGAGAGCGCCTTCCTTGTCGCCTTCGCGGTCGACGTGGCAGCCGTCATAACAGCAAGAAATGTCCAGCTAGCACAGCTCAAGCTAAACCAGGTCATGCGCAACGTCAGTGGATGGATGAGCGATCACGGTCTGCAATTGGCTACAGCCAAAACGGAGATCGTGCTCCACCCCAGGAAACGGATCCCAACAATTATAAATATAATGGTCGGACCTCAACCCGTGACGACTTCTAGGTCTACAAAATACCTAGGGGTGAAGCTTGACAGCAAACTCACATTCTGGGAACACATCCATGGAGTATGTGAAAAAGCTGCGCAGAGCACGGCGGCTCTAAGCCGGCTGATGGCAAACGTGGGCGGCCCGAAGCCATGCCGCAGGAAGCTTCTGAAGACAGCGGTCCAATCGGTGCTCCTGTACGGGGCAGAAATATGGGCTGACGCATTGAAAGTCAAAAAATACCGGGTTCAAATGTCTTCGGTACAGCGCAGAGGGGCACTACGCATTGCTTCTGCATACCGTACAGTGTCCGCGGACGCGGTTCTAGTTATTTCTGGCGTCATGCCAATTGAGCTACTTGCTTACGAGCGAAAAGAGATTTACAATCTCAGTGCCGAGATAGGTCGAGCAGCTGCCGCGGCAAGGGCGCGCGAGCAACTGATCCAGCAGTGGCAACAAAACTGGAACGCGAGCACAAAAGGTCGATGGACACACTCCCTGATAGCCGACCTTCAAACATGGCTGCACAGACCACATGGGGAAGTCGATTTCTACCTGACGCAATTCCTCACCGGTCATGGTTACTTCCGAGAATATCTTCATAGAATGGGAAGGGTGGACTCACCGTTCTGTCACTACTGTGGAAACGTCGAAGATAACGTGTACCACACATTCTTCACCTGCGAACACTTCTTGATTTCGCGCAGAATGTTGGAAGAAAGACACGGAGACATTACTCCGGACAACATAGTTGGGATAATGATTTCCAGCGCAGAAAAGTGGGAAGCAGTTGCGAGATACGTGAAATTCGTACTCCGCTGCAAACGAGAGGACGGTTGTCTACTGAGGACACCCGAATGAAACGCCCCTACAAAAGAGCAGCCCCAAGGCTCTAACAGCGCGCTCCTGCATCTGAAGACATGCAGAATTGCGGTGCC
>NW_023460086.1:0-42921 GCF_013731165.1 Rhagoletis pomonella
AAAAAATTGTGCGACTAATCTCTAAAGAGAGTATTCCGAGATTACTCGCAATCGGGTACAATTGGGCATTAATTAGTCGGAACTGGTCTCATACGGGTAGTAATGGACATCAATTAGTCTCGACTGGACCCTTACGTGATTAATTGGAGATCAATTAGTCCCCTACTCATCTCTAACGGGTACTATTAACGATTTAATGATATGTGCGCACTTAGTCAATGAAATTTCGTGTGCGGCGTTGGCACATAGAGAGAGTATTCGCGTAACAAACCTGAGCAGCATGGTTCGAATCGCGGCTGGCGCAAATTTTTATTTTTATTTTTTAAAAGTGAATAATCTATTTTTGTACCCTTTCGGGTATGAAGGGGAACAATTAATCTCTTCATAGGACATTCTCGAACAAAGGCGAACAGTTCATTCCATATAAAGAGATCAAAAGTGGTAGTAGTCGCATGTTCCTTTGCGATTGCTCCCGAAGTCGTCCTGGATTAGTCGCATTTTTTGCAGGGTTGCGATTGCTCCCGGAGTCATCCCGGATTAGTCCCATTATTTGCAGGGAATGCACTAATCCCGCGCTGTGATGTTGATTGAAACTCAACATTTGAAAACGCCTTTACATGTATGGCTGTAGCTGAGTGTGCAAAGACGCTTGGTACAATTGGTTGCGGCCAAGAGGGTCCGGGTTCAATTACCATCAGACGGCACATAAAAAAAATTTTTTTTTCTTCTTACCCTGCAAAAAATTGTGCGACTAATCTCTAAAGAGAGTATTTCGAGATTACTCTCAACCGGGTACAATTGGGCATTAATTAGTCCCAACTAGTCTCATACGGGTACTAATGGAGGTCAATTAGTCTGGACTCATCCCTTATGGGTATAATTGGAGATCAATTAGTCCCGAACTCATCTCTAACGGGTACTATTAACGATTCAATGATATGTACGCACTTAGTCAATGAAATTTCATGTTCGGCGTTGGCACACAGAGAGAGTATTCGCCTAACAAAACTGAGCACCCCGGTTCGAATCTGAGCTGGTTAAAATATTTATTTTTTAAAAGTGACTAGTCGCTTTTTATACCCGTTTGGGTATAAAGGTGAACAATTAGTCTCTTCATAGGACATGCTCGAACAAAAGCGATCAGTGCATTCCATATAAAGAGATCAAAAGTGGTATTAGTCGCATGCTCCTTTGCGATTGCTCCCGGAGTCATCCCGGATTAGTCCCATTTTTGGCAGGGTAATTACGAAAAAGCATATGTGCACTTCACAACCACATATTTTGTTAAGTATATACTCCAATTTAAAACGAGCTGGGTTGGTGCTCTTTCATATGCGTATTTTTTTTTCAATTCAGCACGTTTTTTTAATTCTAAAATTTTTTCCCCTCAGTGTTGGAATTTGAGTTTATGACATTCGATACGATACTAGGGTTCCGGTACCCGATTCCTAAAAATATCGTTTTTAAACTATCGAGTATAAAATATCGGTATCGAATGCCAAAAGTATCGATATGGTATCGTATCGTATCGAAATTCGTGTCCCTAGTGCTGAAATGCTATAACATATAAAGCAGATTCCACTGATCTACACAATAGACAATGAATTAACTTTTTATGGTATATTAAACATGCTATATATGTAGATATTAAAAATGAGATAAATTAAGAATGAGGGAATTTTGTTCACATAAAATTCTGACGAAAGAGAAATCCTATCGACAAATATTCCCAAATATTCAAAATAAACCATGGTTTCATTAAAATTCTAGTATACATTAAACAAAATTAATGGAATTCAAACAAGTCCTTTATTGAAAGGTGTGCGATATCACCGTCTTCAAAAGAGTCACAACTTAAAATTTGGCATTTTTGAGATTATGCACTAAAAAGGTACACTGAGCTTTTATTTACCTTTCAGCTAAAGCTGGAGCAAATTTTTGCTATAATTTGTTAAAAAAAAAACCTAACGTAAATTCGCCCTAGCCCATATGATTATCATGTGCTAAGAAATAGTTTTTCGCATTTTCTGACAAACGTATTATTTTGAGTTGTGACCCTTTTGAAGACGGTGTGCGATATGAAGAAATGTACAAATAGTAAAGATGCAATTGATATAATGTATATAAATTAATCTTTTAAAAATTATTATGTTTGTTGCATTTAAAAATTACATGTTTAATATCTAAAATCGAATTATATTCGGTGGAGGGACACACAAATAATCCTGACCTGCACAAGTAAAAATCTTTATAAATAATTGCACTTTCACTTTTATGGGGTGGTATACTAACTTGTAAGTATGCAAATTCTCCACTTGGCCAAACCAAAAGGTTGCAGTGGTGAAAATACCCTCACGAGCGAACGTGGACGGACACACAAATGATCCTGACCAGCTTAAAAAAAAACTTTATTAATATTTGCACTTTCACTTTTATGGGGTGGTATACTTACTTGTAAGTATGCAAAGGCTGCACTCGACCAAACTAAAGGTTGCAGTGGTGAAAATACCTGCACCAGCGAACGTTAACGGACACACAAAGTGATCCTGGCCACGGTTGCCACAAAATAGGTAACTTTTCGAGTGTTTGGTAACTTGGCAACTTTTTTTTTTTATTTTGGTAACTTTTGGTAAGTTTGCCGTGTATAACAGGCTAACCTAGTATTCACGCACGCCTAGGGACACGAATTTCGATACGATACGATACCATATCGATACTTTTGGCATTCGATACCGATATTTTCTACTCGATAGTTTTAAAACGATATATTTTGGAATCGAGTACCAGAACCCTAGTATCGTATCGAATGTCATAAACTCAAATTCCAACACTGAGGGGAAAAATTTTAGAATTAAAAAAACATGCTAAATTTATAAAATACGCATATGAAAGAGCACCAAACCAACTCGTTTTAGATTTGAGTATATACGTTATAAAATATGTCGTTGTGAAGTGCACAGATGCTTTTTCGTAATTAAGAAGAAAAAACATTTATTTCATGTTCCGTCTGATGGTAATTCAACCCGGTCCCTCTTGGCCGCAACCAATTGTATCAAACGTCTTTGCACACTCAGCTACAGCCATACATGTAAAGGTGTTTTCAAATGTTGAGTTTGAATCAACATCACAGCGCGCGATTATTTATTTATTATTAACTGCTCCACAAGATAGAGACGGGTCAAAAGTTGGAATATTGTTTAGCTCCACTAAGGTTCTAATCAAGGAGCATACATTGCATAGTTCGTTTTAGAAAATACGATGTAGAAAGAAGAAACACTGCGTAAATTACGTGTAGGAACATTGAAGGTTATTCTTTCCAAGAGGTTAGGGCAATCAACCGATCCATTCAAGAGGTTGGCAACAAATGAGCATGCAAGATAAGCAGATCTACTACGTAGAGTTTGTAAATTTAGAAGTGCACAACGTGATTCATATGAGGGAATGAGAAGTGCACAACGTGATTCATATGAGGGAATGGGTTCACTAAAATTCAGTGAGCGTAAAGCAAATTTTATAACTTTTTTCTGTATCCGTTCTAATCGCGTGATATGAGAATTGTGGTATGGTCTCCAAATGAATGACGCATACTCCAACCTGGATCTTACTAGAGTAATATAAAGCATCTTCAAAGTGTATGGATCGTAAAAAGGTGAACTATTACTCCGGACGAAAGCCAGCATCGTGTATGATTTGCCAACTATATATTCGATATGCGTGGAAAAATGTAGTTTCGTGTCGAAATAGACACCGAGATCCTTGCCTTCATTAACATGATTAAGAGGGGATCCAGAAATATGATAGCGCGTGTGGAGCGGAATTAGCTTTCTGGTATAAGTACAATGTGAGCACTTATTTATATTTAGATGAAGACGGTTTCGTATGCACCAATCGTGTAGTTTAACAAGTTCTCCTTGAAAGGCAATGGAATCGTGTATGCTTTTAATGACAGGATAAATTTTGAGATCGTCCGCATATAATAGATATTTAGATGACGAGAAGCAGGACCCTATGTCATTAATAAATAAAATAAACAACAGTGGTCCAAGTATACTACCTTGAGGAACACCCGACGTCGCAATAAAAGGCTGTGAGTAGACATCCTCGAACACAACCATGCAATTTCTGTCAGACAAATATGATTTAATCCACTCCAAAAAATTAGAGTGGAAACCTATAGAGAATAATTTAGACACTAAGACCTTGTGAGAAACCCTGTCAAATGCCTTTGAAAAATCTATATATATTGTGTCGACTTGCTGGCCAGCTTGAATAGCAGACGGACAATCTTCCGTAAAAATTGCAAGATTGGAGACTGTGGACCTTCCTTCAATAAAACCATGTTGGTTTGGACTAATTAAGCTGCTAACTGAGAATGACAATAACTTTGAAATTGGTCTATAATTAGATACATCATTTTTGTTGCCACTTTTAAAAATCTGCATTATGTCATACCATGTATGTGTGTATGTGTTGTCCCCGCTGTGTATGCTTTGTATACATATACTTTCTTAATTACATATGAAAAAGCATCCGAGACGTGCAAAACGCCACCCGTGTAGAGAAAAATGTTTCATTTTAATACGGGCGTATTTGAATTGAATATTTCCATTATATGTACGTAGTGCATGTATAATAGAAAAATCCATTTTGTTAAGACTTTTCACTTGATTTAAATACGAACATTTTTAAACGGTAATCAAATAAAAAATGTTTATTCTTACAACGCGTTTTTTTTCTCAGTGAAGGATAATGGTATTAACAGCTCACGCTAATATTACCGGGGAGAGTTTTTCTACGCACGCACGAAAGTTTTTCTCATTTGATAAGCCCAAATCAATTTGCGTGCGTGATTTCTCAGAGTTGCATTTCCGTCAAATTTACAGAAGTTTGCCGAGAAAAATTTGAATTCATAGCCGCGCCAAAATGCCAATTGAGCATAAACGTCAAATCGAGATGACACGCAAGATAAATCTTGGAATTTGAGTTAGCTTTTTACGCACGCATATAAGGTTGGCCTGTAACAATTCTTCCCGATATAAATTGGGCTTTAAAGTGCAGAAATTTGTACTATGGATAGGATTGCATTGGTGGGATTTGAAACCGCGGCTTTGGTGTTAAAGTAAACACCTCAATCTCTACGTGTTGTAATAATAATAAAGTCCGGCGCTTAAACAATGGCCCGTAGTCATAGTCAAAATAAAGTCGACTTTAAAGTTAGTTGCAGCTTTTTGACATAATTTTCAATGGGATATCTGTCAAAAAAGCTGCAACTAACTTTAAAGTCGACTTTATTTTGACTATGACTACGGGCCAATATGTTAGTGTTTGGCCGAACTTCTCCTCCGATTTATCGCGAGAACCTTAATGTTGTGGCACAAACGGGGTGCCTACAGTTTTATGCCGACTCTGAACGGCGATTGTATTTTATGGGAAGCTGTTTTTTATTTTCAAGATTTGCGCACTTCTAACCGCTACACCCCAGCGGCCTATATGCGAGACCTATATTCAGATAAACTTTTTGGTTTTTGGTATCGATATTTGGAATATCGAGTCTTTTTATTCCGATATTAATGGGTACCCGATATTTTTAAAGCGATACTTTAAATGAGTACCATATCGATACTTTCGGTTCGATATCGTGTCCCTACGCACGCCACCTATTTACTGTCAAAAATTTCTCATGCACATACAACTTGTAAGGGACCAACCGAAATTGAAAGGCGTGCATATGAAGCTAACTCAATTTCCAATTTTTGTTCTGCGTGACATTTTGATTTGACGTTTCGCTCAATGAAATCAAATGCAAACGCATGCAAGCCAACTTCGGGTGACGCAAAAAAAAACAAATTCGACTGCGTGCGTACTAAAACGCAAGCCGCGAATATTTGGTTAGCCTGTAAAGTCAGACTAAAAAAGTTGGATTAATTTGATAAATTGTACTGTGTTTGTGTGTAGCGGTGACAACCAGGGATGGAAAATCGAAATTTGAAATTATACCTAATTTGACAATAGAAATGTACCTTTTTGCTTTCAAATGCACTTAAAAAGTAGCTCAAAATTTTGGTAACTTTTTTATTATTTTTAGACAATTGCTACCAATTTAATAAATTTAAACATTATTTGCAATAACAAGAAATTGATTAATATATCGAAACAGTTGAATTAATACTGGTAAAAATGCAATAAAGATATATCTATGTATGTACATTGGGGTAGTCAAAATAAAAGTAAAATCGGAATTTTAATGCTCTCACCCTCTAGGATTGTACTTTACCGAAAAAATTATTTTTATATGGAAATCAAAAATATATTTAGGGGTCGCTCAAAGCACTCAAAGTGTTTCATGTATTTTATATGGGGAAAAGCATGTTTTCGTAGAAATGGTAAGCAATCTTTGAAAATCAAATATTTTTCGATCGGAAAACTTGGTTTCTCTTTTGGATATTTTCAATAATATTACGCAATGGTTTATTCATCCACTTTGTATTATTAACTATTTCTTATAGGGCCCCTAAAACCCTCAAAACAATGCAATGGGGGACCCATAAAAATCGCTATTATTAGAAATCGTAAAATAAACAATTGGGTATTATTATTGGCAGTATCTTAAAGAGAAGCAACGCTTTTCTATCAACAAATATTGATTTAAAAATTCTATACCATTTTTACGGAAACTTGTTTTCACCCCATATGAAAAACATAGAAAACTTTTAGCGCTTTGAGCGACCTCTAAATATTAAAAAAAAAAATTGTATAATGTTTTTCGGTATCATTCATTCATTCATTTTATTTAACCCTGCTTATAAAATGTATATTTTTAGCAGGCTTTCTAATAGTTACATTTGAGTTTACATGTTTGAGAATTACATAATTATTAAAAAAATATACTAAAAGTGAAAGTACTTAAAAAAGTATTTCAGAAAATTACATTAATTTACACAATTTATTCATTTAATATCGCAAACAGTTAACAACATAGAGGTACACCATGTAGACTGTAATTTGATCGGTCAATTGGAATATATGCATTGGATTGCTTTCAAACTCTTTTTGAAGTGGTCCTAGGTAGTAGTCCCTAACGGAATAATAAATTGAGCAGATGCTCGAGGCTTTCTATTTCGCCTAGATTGCACTACGTACATAAAGCATTTGGGTCTATTTTGTAAACCAGGCCTTTGATACAAAACCTTATGTAGTACCTCGTAGGCCGCCGAGCTTGAGCTAAAATTTTACTCAAAATATGACTTACTTATCCACCGTTGCAAGAACAAATTCCCGCCGGAGTAGATTACAGATATTTCCGCCTTTCCCAATCGAAATGGACATACATGCAATGTAGCCCCTTTGCTACAAATCCCTCAAAAGGTGAGGAGTTTTTCACTGTTCGCAAAGAATTTAATAAAGAAACAACACTGCAAATATTTCTTGTTGCCGCAATGACATGTTCACAATGATATATGAGCTGCCATATCTCCTTGTTTACAAAAATTTTCTTAAATTTTTTCGCGAGCAACTTAGTCCTAGTTAGTACCTAAATTCCGCTTGGTGTACCGAACGTAACTTTTGGTTCGGAAAAGTAGGAAAAAGTAGTACTTTTCCATTCCTGGTGACAACACTACTAGAAACAATTGCATTGATCAAAAGGTGTTCGCACGAGCGATTTTGCGTTCAACTTTTCCTTTCAACTCACGCAGGGTTGCACGAAAAAAAAGTTGAATGGCTAAATGTTGGCTGGCGACCAACTTTGTTGAAAGGCCGTTCAACCAAAAGCAGAATGCAAAGTTGAACAATGCAAACGCCTTTTCATGGCGAATATTTTCATATTTTCTTGTATTGGGATATTTTTAGCCATTCATTTTTTTTCGTGCAACCCTGCGTGAGTTGAACGCAAAAGTTGCCTGAAAAATCGCCGCGTGCGAAAGCCCTATCAGACAGCACAGCGCTCAGCAAAAATAACTAACCACATATCGAAGAAAATTATCGGTGGTCAGTCTACTCGTTAATTTATCACAGTGTGGGGCGCCTGTCACACGTCCAATATTTATTGTGATATTTGCATCGTGACTCATATTGATGGATTTCAAAATAGTGATGGATCGCGCGGGAATGCTACATGTTTGAAGCAGATGCTAAAGATAATAAAATTTATATGGTAAATTTTAAGTTTTCTCTTTTTTAAGTTTAAAGATTGAAAGTTTGAATAATAATGAAAATTTTCTTTTTGATTGACGAACCACAAAAATCACTTAAATCTAAAATTTCCAAAATTACAAAGTTGAAATGAACACAGTACAATAAAAGGTAATAACGCAAATACAAACCCTACAATACTCCTCTTCTAGAGAATTAATGTTATATAAATTAAAAATAACTCGTTTCTTATTTGATGTTGTGTTATTCATTATATTAGTGTTTGTTTCTGGTATTAATTCTGTTTCAATGATTGCTGGTTTTAGTATGTCTAACGGAATTGTTTTAACCTCATTATCTACTTCAAGTTTGAAATATTTTTAGCTTTTTCAACAACCTTATAAGGTCCTTCGTATGGTGGTTGCAATGGTTTTTTATTAATAACACGCATAAAAACCAATTTACAAGTCTCCAAGTTCTTTGGTATATATCCACCAGTATCAGAATTTTGATTATGCCTTCAATTTGATTTAACATTTTTAAAATGTTCCCGTAAATTACCTAAAACTCCAGTTGGGGAAAAATTTTCTTCAGATGGAACCACAAGTTCACCGGGTAGGCGTAAATTTTGCCCAAAAACCATCTCAGATGGTGTGGCTGAAATACTTTCTTTATACATCGATCGTAAACCCAGAAGTATCATCGACAGCTCATCATACCAATTGTTGGTTCCATTTCTAGCCATTATCGTAGCTTTTAACTGCCTGTGAAACCGTTCTACCATACCATTCCCTTGAGGATGATATGCAGAAGTTGTAACGTGATGACTACCAAGCAATTTTGTTAGTTCCGAAAACAATTTTGACATAAACTGAGTACCCTGATCTGTAGTGATTTTTAACGGTACCCCAAAACGTGAAACATATTCTCTAAAAAATTTATTTGCAACCACTGCCGCTGAAAAGTCCTTTAATGCGTATGCCTCGGGCCAACGCGTGAACCTGTCAACTATTGTAAAAATGTAACGATGTTCTTTCGATACAGGAAGAGGTCCAACAATATCTTAATGAATATGCTCAAATCTACTTTTGGGAATCGGAATTTTAATTACTGGAGATTTGGTGTGACGATTAACCTTCGATTTTTGTCAATTTATACATTCTTTTGACCAAATATTAATTTCTTTGTGCATTTTTGGCCAATAGTCCTTTTTAATAATTAGACGACGTGTAGCTTTTGTACCAGGATGTGTAATGTCATGTAACATATTAAACACTGTCTTGCGTAAACAATTTCGAACAAATGGCCTAGGATTCTCACCTGTTATTTCACACCAAATATTAAAATTTAAAAGTGGAATTTGAATTAATTTAAGGTTATGTGATGTGTCTCCAGATTTTAATGTGTTTAGTTCCTCGTCCTGTTCTTGTTCATTTTGTAAAACTTTGAAATTCAGTTCTGTACCCTTAATTGCATCAACTTCGAAAGCTCTAGATAATGTGTCAGCTACAATGTTTGCCTCTCCTTTAATATATCGTATGTCATTAGTAAATTGTGCAATGAATTCCATATGTCTAGTTTGTCTCGGACTACGTTCAGTTTTTGAACTCAAAGCAAATATCAAAAGCTTGCGATCTGTAAAAACGGTAAATTGTCGTCCTTCTAAGAGATAGCGAAAATGTGTAATGTTCAAATAAGTAGCTAGCAACTCCCTGTCAAATGCACTGTACTTAACTTCGAATGGAGAAAGATTCTTAGAAAAGAAAGCTAGTGGCTCTGATTTGTTATTAAACGTTTGATGTATGACACCACCAATTGCCGTATTAGATGCATACAATAGCATTTTCTGACTCCTTGTCAGTTGCCTCACCTGCTAGTTCAAGTAGAACTTATGCAAGGCTCACTGTGTGTTATACCGCATTTCCTGCTATTGGTCCATATGCCAACGATGCCGGTGTATTTCATTCAGACACACATACTAGCAAGGTTCTTGGTTCCCATGCCAGCACACTTGCGGGACCATATGCGCACACAGCCGCTGCGCCATATCCACCAAATCCTATTACGCCTGCCGTCATCAGTGATAGTGGAACCAACACGACTTCTTTTTTGTACGCGACCGCCCAGCCTATGGCCAGCACAATGTGTGGACCGTCTTATGGTCCCACCACCGCTGGAACTTATTCCAGTGTTGCCACCGCCTCAAGTACGCCTTCATATAATCTTACCGCTGTCGGACACCATGAAAGCAAAGCCTCTGCTACGTGCGCAGGTGCCACCTCTGCTGCGCATAACGTCGGCGCTAACAATATTACTGCTGTGCCTATGGCTGTCCCTGTCACACATTCGCAGTAGTATTTTGCCAATGGTGCGACTTGTCAAGCCGCGAACGTCCCTCAGCAATCAATGAGAATTCCAGAAGTACTATCAACGTCTTTTGCAACGATTCCGTCTACATTTTCAACGGGGTATAACCCGTTAGGTGCATACTCGCCTGGTTTAACGCGTGCAAGTATTGGTAGCCTACGATCAAATGGAGTAATGGTTCTCCGTAAATTACAAGATTTGCCTGAATTTAGTGGCCACGCAGAAGACTGGCCAATATTTTTCACGGCATTTCAGCAGTCCACAAACGCGTACGGGTACAGCAGCCTTGAAAGCAACCAACGGTTGCAAAAAAGCTTGAAAGGAGAGGCACGAGACACTGTCAAATCGTTGCTAATACATCCAGAGAATGTAGGTAACATTATAGAACAACTGCGTTTTCGCTTCGGACGACCAGAGCAGCTAATTCGAAGTCAGCTGTCGCAACTGAGGGAAATATCACCTATTTCTGAAAGTGGTATAGTAAATTTAGTACCATTCGCTACCGAGGTCAAAAATCTCGTAGCGTTCCTGCAGGCAGCAAATGGATACCTGCATCTTACTAACCCGACACTGATAGAAGAGCTTGTCAGCAAGTTACCATGGAGCAAGAAGCTTGAATGGGCCAGATACTTGTCAACAGTACAATCGCATGCAACCGTGGTCCACTTCAGCGATTGGTTAACACATATTGCGAATTTGATTTGCTGTGTGCAGGATTATGAAACGTCGGACCGTGTCGCATGCAGTAGAAACGCAGAGTGAATGTTTTGATGAGAAACAGCAAAATCGTGTGGTAGAAAGGCCACACACCCCGTCGTTGAAATGTGCTGTTTGCCAAAATTCACACAAGCCAGTAGAATGGCAACGTCTCATTGAAGCAACATCAGCTGATAGATGGAATGAAGTTAAACGCAGCCGCCTGTGCTTTTCATGCCTCAGCCCAGGGCACTCAACTCGAGAATGCCGCCGCCGTAAACCGTGCCACATCGATGGGTGCCAAAGGATGCACCATAAAATGCTTCATGATGACGAACAAAAACAAATGCAGCCCGCAAAATCCGTATGCGCGTCTCCGGCACAGCCACTTGATGTTGACAAGAAGCCGGTTTTGAGCTGCTCCACCAGCGCAAATGAGCGTATGCTATTGTTTCGCATACTGCCGGTAACTCTACATGGTGGAGGAAAAAGCGTTGAAACGTACGCGTTATTCGACGAAGGATCGTCTGTCACATTGGTTGACAGCACGCTCTCCCAGGAATTGGGTCTACATGGCCAGAAGCGAAGCCTCAACCTACAGTGGTATGGAGGAAGAGCAACTCAGGAGCCAACCTTAATGGTGGACTTGTTCGTCAGTGGAACTGGCATGAAGAAGAAACATAAGCTTCGAAACGTTTACAGCGTGTCAAATTTCAACTTGCCTGCGCAGAGCCTGAGCGAAGCAGACCTACGAAGTTCTTCACGCCATTTGCAGAATTTACAACTGGAGCCATACAGTGGAGCAGTGCCAAAGCTTTTGATAGGACTTAACCATTGCCATCTGGGCATACCTGCCGAGATCATGCAAATTAATTGTATCGGGCCGTACGCTGCCAATACTGAGCTTGGTTGGACCGTGTTTAGGCCAAATGTGGAAACCTCATCTAGCACGCAAGTATGTTTGTTTACGACGCCAGCTTCAGATCAAGCGATGCATGATCTGATTGCAGAATACTTTGAAACTGAGAGCTTCAGCGTAAAGACATTTCCGCCAGTTGAAAGCGCGGCTGACCTGCGCGCAAAGGCAATTTTGCATTCAACAACACGCCGAACAAACGGTCGATATAGCCGGCCTATTGTGGAAGTATGACGATATTGAGATGCCCGACAGCTACGAAATGGCGCGAAAGCGATTGATAAGCATAGAAAAGAAAATGCAGCGTGATGACAGCTTTGCAAAAGTCTACAAGCAAATCATCAACTCATATGTTGCCAAAGAGTACGCAAGAAAATTGCGACCCGAAGAAGCCGCTTCATTCAATAAGAAGACGTGATATTTGCCACACTTTGGCGTGGTTAATCCAAATAAGCCAGCCAAATTACGCCTCGTTTTCGACGCCGCCGCAGAGACACATGGAGTGTCACTCAGTTCGCTACTCCCGAAAGGACCACAGGATTATAGAGCACTACCAACCATCCTATTTCATTTCCGCCAAGGAGCAGTAGCCGTTTGTGGCGACATCAAGGAGATGTTCCACCAGATTGTGATTCGGCCAGATGACAGATGCGCTCAAAGGTTCCTTTGGCGCAATGGTGATACTACAAGAGAGCCATATGTCTATGAGATGATAGCGATGACATTCGGTGCAGCATTCTCGCCATGCGCTGCGCAATACATCAAAACTCTGAACGCAATGGAACACTCTGATAACGCCGATCGAGCTGTCAAGGCAATCCTAGACTACCACTACGCCGACGACTTCGTTGATAGCTTCAGGAACGTAGAGGAAGTAATCACTGTATCTCAACAAGTACGAGCCATTCACCGAGGAGCTGGGTTTGAACTCCGCAACTTTACTTCGAATTCGCCCGATGCACTTACTGCGTTGGGCGGTGTGGAAGCCACGATTGCAATCGCCAACAAAACGAGCTTATCCATGGAAAAGGTTCTAGGATTGTTTTGGCAGCCATCAATAGACAGCTTTGTGTTCAGGCTGAATTTCCACAATATCGACAAAAGAGTTGTGTCTGGTGAAAGACGCCCAACGAAAAGAGAACTCCTCAGCATCATTATGTCCCCCCCCCCCCCTTTTTGAGCCACATAACAATTTCCGCTAAGCTAATCATGCGCGAAGTCTGGAGACAACAGTCGAGCTGGGACAGCCCTTTACCTGACGACATATCTGGCTCCTGGGAAAGGTGGCGTCAAGAAATTCCGGCGATGGTGGAATTGCAGATTCCGAGATTCCTTCCGGAACGGCACACCAACACAACGTCAACTTCAGGTATTCGTCGATGCCAGCGAGGAAGCCTTTGCCGCCGTAGCCTATGGCGCACCATCAATTCCACTGGTGAAGTCGAAATCGCCTTTATTTGCTCCAAAGCAAAGTGTGCGCCACTGAAGCCACTCACAGTTCCGCGCCTGGAACTCCAAGCAGCCGTGCTTGGCACACGTCTCCTTCAGACTATACGAGAAGAACATTCTGTGAGCGCCTACAGCTGCATGCTATGGACCGATTCAAAAACTGTTGTGAATTGGATCAAGAGTGAACATCGACGCTACAAGCCATTTGTGGCGCATCGGGTGGCTGAAATCTTAGCCACTACTACGCCATCAAACTGGAGATGGATCCCAGCCGGTGAGAACGTCGCAGACGAGGTTACTCGTGCCAATGGAAGATCCAAGAATTGTTGCGCCTCGCGTTGGTTATGTGGGCCACCTTTTCTACTAGCCGAAGAGTCTAAATGGCTAAGTCAAATTGTCGTCGATAACAATCAGCCAGAAGTGGAAGAACTGCGTCCGAAATATGCATTACTCACTGTAAGTCCAAAATTTTTAAATTGTAACCGTTTTTTTTTTCATTCGGAAGACTAGTGAGAGCCATTGGTTGGGTATTAAGGTTTGTAAACAAGTGTCGCCGCCAACACGCAACCTTAAACGAGCATGGCCTGACATCAGTAGAACTTGATGCCGCAAAGCGCGTTCTTTATCGTCTCGTACAACAAGAAGTGGGCGCGTCATTTCTCGCAGCAGTTGTCTGTTTCAGTTGACGCCATATTTGGATTATTAAGGAGTCTTGCGCGTAAAGCGACGTATCGACGCAGCAAGTTGGCTGCCTTTAGATACAAGGCGACCTGTAATTCTCCCATCTAAACATAGTTTGACGAAGCTTATTATTGCTCACCACCACCACAAGCTAAAGCATAAAAATTTCGAAGCGACCGTATGGGAAATTCGCCGCCGTTTCTGGATCCCTCATCTGCGGTAAACTCTGCGGGACGTCATTGCCAATTGCTTTGTGTGCCGCCTGACTAAGGCAGCGCCTATTGCACCAATCATAGGTCCACTGCCAGCAGATCGACTGACACCGTTCGTCAGGCCATTTAGCTACACTGGCCTGGACTACTTTGGAACTGTTAACGTCACCATCGGCCGCCGCCAGGAGAAGCCTTGGGTGGCGCTCTTCACCTGTCTCACGGTGAGAGCTATTCACCTGGAGCTTGCCTTCGATTTGAGCACAGACGCATGCATTGTGGCCATCCAAAATTTTATTAATCGCCGTGGTGTGCCAGTACGACTACGATCCGACAACGTGCCAAGGAAGCAATGGTGTCGAGGCGTTGTGGAGCGCCTGTATCCCGGTGTAGATGGAGTATGCCGGCAAGCGGACGTGCGTTTGTCATTGAACGATTCCTTAATGCAACACTGTGTCTAACTCTTAAGTATTTTTTGAACCTTGTAATTTTGTCATGTGGCAACTTTGTGAACCACGATTCCTTTTCGAATTGGCATTCGTTGATTCAAAGCCGCTGCTGTGACATTAATCTGTATCCTTAATAAATATATGTCATTTGTTCTTACACAGAAATAAACAATATAAATCCACGCAATGCGATGCAATGCATAAGAAATGTGTGGGTTTAATTTTTGCAGTCTCTGAAGAATCAACAAGTTAAGAATCCGAACATTGCAAAAACTAAAAAAATAGGTACGAGTGTTGACAGAGGTTTTTGAGACAAATACAACAGTATACTTTTTTTGCGGCAGAAATAACAACTAAGGCAGTTATGAAAGGTCAAAGGTCAAATGGAGCGCTTTTTAAATCCAAATATCCCGAAAACCATCGCACGGATTCTAAAAATGTCATTGATGTCATTAAATAGGAAATATGTAAACGTTATATATAACTTCTTAAGTTTTAGCAAAAATCCAATTTATGTAAAAAAAATTACAAAAAACTTTAAACAAACACATTTTTCTTTAAAAAGTACCGCATTAATTACAGTTAAAAGTCTTATTAATAAATAGTGCACAAATCAAGCTTTCGTTTAATATACAACATGTTGTGTTTAATCCTCGCAAATCGGAGTATTTCAAAAAATAACTCTGGTCGGACCAATGCCAGCTACGCTATCCACAGTATTTTTGCGCAAAACCTTTTTCTTAGTAAGGGTTATAATCCTTAGTAAGGGTTATAATCCCTAAGCGCGGCCGAAGGCCGCCAACGCAAAGGTGTTCTGTGCAAGAGGTGTTGCGCCCCTCTTATTCGACAACACAGAAAGGAGAATTCTACTTAGTGAGGGTTATAGTCTCTAAGCGCGGCCGAAGGCCGCCAACGCAGAAGGTGTTCTGTGCAAAAAGGTGTTGCACCCCTCTTCTTCGGCAACACAGAAAGGAGAGTTCTACTTAGTGAGGGTTATAATCCCTAAGCACGGCCGAAGGCCGCCAAAGCAGAAGTTGTTCTGTGCAAAAAGGTTTTGCTCCCCTCTTCTTCGTCAACACAGAAAGGAGAATTCTGCATAGTAAGGGCTATAATCCCTAAGCGCGGCCGAAGGCCGCCAACGCAGAAGGTGTTCTGTGCAAAAGGTGTTGCGCCCCTATTCTTCGGCAACACAGAAAGCAGATTTTTGCTTAGTAAGGGTTATAATCCCTAAGCGCGGCCGAAGGCCGCCTACGCAGGTGTTCTGTGCAAAAGGTGTTGCGCCCCTCTTGTTCGGCAACACAGAAAGCAGAATTCTGCTTAGTAAGTGTTATAATCCCTAAGTGCCGCCGAAAGCCGCCAACGCACAAGGTGTTCTGTGCAAAAAGGTGCACCCTCTGCTTCGGCAACACAGAAAGGAGAATACTACTTAGTAAGGGTTATAATCCGTAAGCGCGGCCGATGGCCGCCTATCCAGAAAAACGTTTTGCGCAAAAATACTGTGGTAAGCGTAGCTGGCATTGGTCCGACCAGGGTTATTTTTTGAAATACTCCGATTTGCGACGATGAAACACAACATGTTGTACATCAAACAAAAGCTTGAGTTGTGCACTATTTATATATAAGACTTTTAGCTGTAATTAAGGCGGCACTTTTTAAATAACAATGTGTTTGTTTAAAATTGTTTGCAATTTTTTTTACGTAAATTGGATTTTTGCTATACCTTAAGAAGTTATATGTAACACTTCTATATGTAATTAAAGCCACTCAAATTTCCTATTTAATGACATCAAAATTTTAGAATCCGTGCTATGGTTTTCGAGATATATGGATTTGAAAAAAAGCGCTACATTTGAACTTTGACCTTTCGTAACGACCTTAGTTGCGGTTTCTGCCACAAAGAAATTATACCGTTATATTTGTTATAAAAACCTGTATCGAACTAAATTTTTTTTGTTGTAATTTTTCCATTGTTCGGATTCTCAACTTCTTCCATCGATATTTTACATGGTTCCATTCCATGAACCAACGGCTACAAATCACCTAATCAGCAATCGTTGTATTTGTAATAGATTTTCAGGGTACAACGATGGCTGATTAGGTGATATGTAGTCGTTGGTTCATGGAATGGAACCATGTAAAATATCGATAGTTTTTCTAAACCATGGATAGTTATGAAAAATTAAAACTATCGATAGTACCATCGATAGTTTGCACTTCTATTTACTCGTATCGTTTCATTCCTATTCATAGATCTTCGTTAATGTTGTCTTTAATTTTTTAAAGTGGCGTGTTTAATACTGCGATTTCGAAGGAGAAATGGATATTCTTGAAAGAATTGGTAAAACATTTTGGTCCACGAATGTTTGGTTACCACCTAACACTACTTGGGAAGACATTACTCCTGGCTCACGCCCGGACGTATCACACGCTGATTACAGGGACCTTATATGGCCCTTACCAATGGCGGCTGTAGTAATGGTACTACGGTATGCTGTAGAAAGGTATCTAATCTTATAACATGGTTCACGGAACAAAATTGATCATTATCTGCAGTAATAAAAACGGTGTGCGTACATACATGCGTGCATTATTGGAGATATATGTACATTTGAGGCATGAGTCTCAACTTGTATTGCAAGGTTATAGCAATTCTATATAATTGGTGATTGGATTGAAATTTCAATTACTGATTATATTGATGCGGATATTATTGCATACGTAAAAATCGGCGGAAGTACATACATACAAACATAGTGAAATAATATTATTTCACTATGCATACAAACTAATGCCGGTTTCGTTTCTACCGAAAAATTCAAACCTCTACGCAAAAACACTAAGACGAGGGCGACGAGAAGGCAACATTTTTTGTAGAAACGAAATCGCCATGAGGCATCTAGTACTGGGATTCGGGAGTCCCTAACTCTTTTTTGAGTCCCGAAATCCCGGGATCAAGACTTCGGGATCCCGGGATATAATTTAACTTACGACCAAATTAAAAAAAAACAACATTCAAACACTAATGAAATAAAAGAATTATAAAATCCAACCCTACAAATAATGAAATAATATGTATATTAAAATTCGAACACTACTATTATTCTATGTTATAATATATATAACATATACAGTATCGGTCATATCTATAGCACTTATGTTTATTTATTTTAGGAATTTTCAATTAAAATACAGTTCTTTCTCTAACAAAACCCATATAAACCCAAGTTTAAAAATTTGTAGAAAACTACAAAAAAGTGCAACAAATTTTCACCTAAATTTCAAACTTTTTTCTCGGAAGTGTTTGAATTTTTCTGAATACACAGTTTTATAGCCCAATCAATTTTAGTCTGCTAATGTGCAAGTTTCAACTTGATAAAAGTTAGTTGATTTTTTAGAATTTTTTTCGCCAAAGGTGTTGCGGCTTTTTCCATATACAAATAAATTGAGTTTATTCATTATATGGAAGCCAATGCGACAAAAAAATTCTAAAAAATTAACGGTAATTCGTAGCCAATTGAAATTTGCACATTATCAGACTAAAATTTCAGGGGCTAAAAAACTGTGTACTCAAAAAAATTCTAAGACTTCCGGGAAAAAAGTTTCAAATTTAGGTGAAAATTTGTTACACTTTTTTTGTAGTTTTCTACAAATTGTTGAACTTGGGTATATATGGGGTTTGTCTGAGAATGAACTAAATTTTAATTGAAAATTCTTAAAAATAAATAAACATAAGGGGCACACAATATCACTTGGAAATGGCGTGCTATAGATATGACCGATACTGTATATGAGGCATTATTTTCATATCGGACACCAAATTTGGTGTCACATTTTCGATTGGCATAACATTTTTGCTTTTTTCTTCGGATATATGATCTGCCAAATTTTTAATTTTTTCGTTATTCTGACTAAATAATCATGTACTTCTTCAAATTGTTATATCTCTTGTTATATCTGGTTGACTCTCACAAAATAAACCACCTCGTCATAAAATAAATATTTTAAAAAGAGTGCTTGAAAAACTCCCATTTTTTGAACGTGTTTTTTATAGAGAATTAATCAAGGATTACGGTGGTGTAATTTTAAATCCCAAATTTACTGGTCTTTACTATGCAAATCAACTTAAAAAAGTTCAACTGTTAATAGCTAAGTTAACTTTAGGACAATCATTACCATCATATAGAAAGCCCGTTTCTTTATCTTCAAAACGACGTTAAGATGAAGTCTTCAATGAGTAGAGCCCGAGAGATAACGATTTGAAGCAGTACATGAATGGTCAGAATCACGAAAAAATTCGAACTTTGACGTGTTAGCTTATTTCATGTATAGAACCCATAAACAAAATTGAAGCGAATCAGAGACATGACATAATTTTTTCTACTCCGTCCAACTTGTATATTGGTGTTTCCAGCGGAAGGTCCACCACGACAAAAAAATAAAAGTTTTATATCTAACGTATTTACGGGCCGATTTGTCTGCTTTTTACAATATATACTTGGGGTTGTAAACGAGAACTGAAACAATTTGCCTTAATTCAAAAAACTCTAAAAACAACTAGAATTGCTCCAAATCATATTAAAATAAGTTTCATGAAAATAGCCATCCACGATTCGCAGAGTTTTGCGATTTTGTAAGAAAAGAAAAAATCAACTTCCATTTTTTGTCACGTAACGACCCTCTCTTTAAATGCTTATATTTCAGGACCAAGCAGTTCGATTGATTTCATTTTTCGGTTAAATATAGAGCTAATTATGTGCTATACAATGGCCCAAAAAAGTTAAAGAAAACAAATGGTATTCCTTTTTTGTATCACATTGAAATCGTACTACTGTCACGTGCGCCACCATGGGAATGCCCATATGTATATGTATATACATAAGTATACATACATATGTTGTGGCATACTAATATTACTACACATATGTGTATATTTATAAATACTCTTATTTTTACTTTTTGTAAAAATGACTGCGACTGCAATATGAATGGATTTCAATTCCATAGTTTTTAGTTTATTCAGTTTGTAATTAGCTTTTTAAACGTATATAAAATAAATACATTAATATATCTTTGCTTAAAAACACAAATTTATTTTTATTTCTAGTATTGGCACTCAAGCAAGACTACAAAACTATTTCGTTAGCATATTTTAATTAATGGTAATAATATCCCCAAATATTCCGGGGATTTCGAAATCCCGGGATTCACAAAATGGCTTGCCTTAATACAAACATATACTTATTCTTAAAATGCCACTCGGACTGGTTACTATTTTTTTGTATACAATAGTTTCGCGGTTGCTGTGGTGTAGAGGAAAGCAGTGCGCGCTTCCGCTCCGCAGGGACTGGGTTCCGGATGTCTAGAATGTTTTAAAAAAAAGCGCAATTTCTGAAAAAATCGCTCAAAATCGCCAATTTTTTTTAAATAAAATTAATGAAACCAATTTAACAAATATTTTATTATAAAAATGAGATCTTGTTATAATATAGTTTAAAAAAAACGAATATAATACCTTCAGAAGGTAATAATAAATAACACAAATCACTTATGTAATAGTGATGTACAAACGATTTTCTCTAAAAAAACGTATACTATTTAAAAATAAGTGTTTCAACACATCTTGCAATAGGACTGCGCAATTATTAAATTTATTAGAACTCATATTGATTTATTAATCGCACAATCCCCTTTTCAATGCTCGGCCCCAAAAATAAAATAAAAACCTATAATAAGGCGAGATCAGCTATTTCCACAATTTCTTCAAAATCACCTATATAGTGTCTGAATTATTTACACTTCTGTTGTTGTCATATATTGAGCTCCTCAACCTTGATAACCTACTGTTTGATATTGGAAACGTTTGGCAGCAGAAACTATTAGCCTTTATTCGAACTATTGAATTAAGGCTTTCCAACCTCATCCTATTTCGAATCTTAGTTTTTGTTGAATTCATTACGGAAAAAACGCGCTCAACAAAAGCATGTGTGTGCGGCAAGGATTAAAATATGAAGGCTACTTTACTTATATTTCCAAACATTTGATTGCCTGTTACGGTTTTCACTCCGTAAGCAATTATCCAAAATTCTTCAGAGTCGGATAGAATGGTTCCGAAAAAAGTTATTCCATGGGAAATCTAAAAGATTTAAATATTCAGTTTCCGCTGCTTTTCTTTCCTTCAAAGTTAAATAGTCCCTGAAACTCGTCCTCTTGTGATTCACACACTTTTCTGGTGACAAAATCAAAGCTTTTTTGAAAGTATTTAATTGACTAGGTCAGAGCTTCTTAAAGTGTGTTCCGCGGAACCCAGGGTTCCTTAGAAAAGTCACCGGGGTTCCGCGAGATTAATTTTGGTATGAATAAGCATGGCGGTAGGTTTGAGTTGCACACAGAAAGAAAAGTTCTAACAACAGCTTGACCGAGACGCAATTATCTATTTTCAAGTATACATACATATCGTCGTTTAAAGTACAAAACCGCGTAACAGCAAAATGCAAAACCGCGTATCAAGATAAATCAAAACCGCGTATGTGAGGTTGCATAAATTATTTTATTTTAGTTTTCATTTCATTTATTAACAAAATCATTAGCACAATAAGATCAAAAGCAAGATCTTTTGTAGCGCAACAAAAAATTCATAACAGTACTTACATTTAACTAAAACAGCAAAAATTACTTAAGACTAAATAAAAGTAACATAATATAATTAACAGAGTAGTATTTTTAAGTGAGTTCTATAATTCCAGGACATATACTGAAAATAAGACTTAATTAAACAAGTACATAGAGAGCACATCACAGGGACTGAAGTGAAGCTAACAGAAATACGCATACAGAACATTTTTAGAGTTGCTTTTGTTTAAACTACTGCGAATATGGGATGGAATAGAGTTCCAGATGCGGATAGCATTGACAAAGAATAGCCGTGCAGAGCTGAGATAATTGTAGGTAGGAACAGTCAAGTCCTTTACTCGAGTGGATTTGGGGAACGTTAATTTTTCATATAGATATTTGGGTGCCTTATTTTCCATGAGACGAAAAAGGAATACACAATTTCTTGCTTTAAGATATTCAGAAATTTCGCAGCCAAGTAGGCGCGCTCTCCAAGCGGAAATATGCTCATATTTTGATAGCCCAAACACATAGCGCGTGATCTGGTTAAATACTACATCTATTTTGTGAGCTGATTGGGAATCTAACCTGCTGTAGACTACCTCAGAATAACATATAATTGGCATTATAAGTTGGATTGCGAGTTTACGTCTATTGTTGTTGTAGCGGATACTAAGCCCCGTTCGGGGCGGTTCATCCATCAACGTTGTCGTCAATTTCAGCTAGGAGGAGGCCCAGGATGTGTGCTACTTTCAAAGGGGCTGTCCATAGGGACAGGGGCGTTAGCTGAGTGGGGTTCTCAGGGCATGTGAAGAGGTGCCGGGGGTCATGTGGCGACTCTCCACATGCCGGGCATTGGTTGGGCACATCCTCGTTGATTCTGCTCAGGTAGCTGTTGAGCCTGCTGCAATAGCCAGAGCGAAGTTGGGCTATTGTAGTGCGGGTCTCCCGAGGCAGACACAGTTCTGTCCCGTCCACGTCCGGTGGTTGTGTGCCTAGAACGGCATTCACAGGGCGGGAGTCTACATAACTTGAGACTGATTCCCTGTGAATGCCGTTCAGGGCCTGTCGGTAGGTTGACGGGTCCAGAGGTTGTTTGATATACCTCTGGACTTCGCCTGTCAGTTCGTAAAGATGCCTCCTGACGTGCCGTGGCGAGGGCTCTTCCGCGAGCAGTTGTCCGCTGGGATGGCCACGTCCGTCTGTGGCTCCCAGCAAGGAACTGCTTGCAGAGCATTATGTTATGCTCCTTTACTGGGAGCATCTGGGCCTCGTCATGAAGGTGGTGTTGAGGCGTCATCAGGAGGTATCCTGTCGCAGTTCATAATGCCGTGTTTTGGCAGGTCTGTAGCTTCATCCACTGCACCCTGCTAGTCCCCGGCGAACATACGGGCGCTGCGTACTTTAGAACCGGCCGGCCAATTGCCTTGTATGTTGCCAACAACGTTTCTTTATCTTTGCCCCAAGTGCTGCCGGCCAGCGCCTTGAGGACATTGTTGCGGCTCTGTACTTTGTTGACAATTGCGGTTGTATGCGCCGAGAAGGAGAGCAGAATGTCGAAGGTAACTCCGAGGATTTTCGGGTTATTCACCGTCGGTATTGTTACGCCATCGAGGTGAATACCTAGTGGCAGTCTGACCTGTTTTTTATTTTTATTTATTTATTTATTTATTTATTTCTTTATTTAATTCGTCAAAAAACACAATGGTTCTTACTGACTACTCACTTAGTGCTAATACAAATCATTCCAAATTAGTGCGAAGATAAATTACAACTAAAATAAAAATTGCTACATTGGTTTATTAAATGCATGAGAGTTAAAAAGATGAATTCAACAGAAGAGCCAACGGATTCTTAGTATTTGAAAAATCAAACGAAATGGAATTCGAGATCTCATTAAATTCGCGAAGCGCCAGTGCAATTGGTGCATTGGATTCATAATTGGTTTTGAAAATCTTAAGATTAAAAGGGTAAGAGCTTCGTAAAGTTCTTGCCGGAATAAGAAAGTTTACGCGTTGCAACAGAAACTCACAATCAATGTTCCCTTGAATTAAATTAAAAACGAAAGACAGCGATAGTATCGACCTCCTGCGTTCAAGTGACTTTAAGTTTATTTAAAGCAGGCGGGAATTATAGGATGGAATAGGGTCCATGAAATTTAAACATCTTAGAGCGAATTTCAGAAACACCTTTTGCACCCGTTCAATTCTTGCTATAGCAAATTGGTGATACGGTCTCCAAATGAATGAAGCATATTCCAGCCTGGACCGAACAAAAGCAGTAAACAATAATTTAATTGTGTAAGGATCTGAAAAGTTAGCACTATTTCGTCTCACAAAACCTAGAATCTAGTAGGACTTCGAGATAATAAAATTGATGTGACTTGAGAAAGAGAAATGTGAGTCAAAAATCACTCCAAGGTCTTTGATCTCATCCATAGATTGAAGGACATTATTAGAGATATTGTATGACGATTGCAGAGGATCACGAGATTTGGAGTACGTGACTTGACAACATTTTTTAATATTTAAAGATATAAAGGAATTAGTACACCAACAGGCAAGTTCAGTAAGATCGGCCTGAAGCCTAGCTACATCGTTTAAATTTCTTATTGCGGCAAACATTTTCAAGTCATCTGCGTATAATAAGTGATTAGCAAATGAAAAGCAACTGCTTATATCATTTATAAATAGGACGAAAAGTAGAGGACCTAGAACACTTCCTTGAGGTACCCCTGAAGTGCCAATGAAAGGAGCAGAGAATTCGCCCCCAATTGTAACCAGACAACGCCTTTCACTTAGATATGATTCCAACCATTGAAGGAAAATCGAATGAAAACCAAAAGAGCCCAATTTACGTAAGAGAATTCTATGTGACACCGTGTCAAAAGCTTTGGAGAAATCTGTGTAGATGCAATCTACTTGAAGTCCGGACGAAAATGATTCAATGCAATATTCGCTGAAAACGGCCAGGTTGGTTGTTGTTGTTGTTGTATCGGCTACAACAACCCCGCTCAGGACGGTTGGTATCTCAGTCGTTGTCGTCAAGTTCCACTAACGGCAGCCCCAGGAAGCGTGCAGCTTCTGTGGGGTTGGTCCACAAGGACAAGGCCGTTAGGGCTGTCGGGTTTTCCGGGCAACCGAAGAGATGTTTCGAGTCATGTGGGGTCTCTCCGCATGCCGGACACTCATTTGGCACATCCTCATTCAATCTACTCAGGTAGGAGTTTAACCTGCTGCAGTAGCCGGAGCGAAGTTGTGCTAGTGTCGTTCTTGTCTCCCGAGGCAGATGAAGCTCCGTCACGTCTGTGTCCGGGGGCGGTATGCCTAGAATGGCATTCACAGGTCTAGAGTCTGCATAACTCGAGACTGACTCCCTGTGAATGCCATACAGGGTCAGTCGGTAAGCTGTCGGGTCCAGAGGTTGCTTGATGAACCTCTGGACTTCGTCCGTCAGTTCATATAGATGCCTCCTGACGTGCCTAGGCGAGGGATCCTCTGCAAGCAGCTGTCTGTTTGGGTGGCCACTTCTGTGGCTCCCGATCAGGAACTGCTTGCAGAGCATTATGTTGTGCTCCTTTACGGGGAGCATTTGCGCCTCGCCGTGAAGATGGTGTTCGGGCGACATCAGGAGGCATCCTGTCGCTGTCCTAAGTGCGGTGTTCTGTGCAGTCTGTAGCTTCGTCCACTGCGACCTACTAGTCCCCGGCGACCACACTGGCGCTGCGTAGTTCAAAACCGGCCGGCCTATAGCCTTGTATGTTGCCAGCAACGTTTCTTTGTCTTTGCCCCAAGTACTGCCGGCTAGCGACTTGAGGACCTTGTTGCGGCTCTGTACTTTATTGACAGTAGCGGTTGCGTGCGCAGAGAAGGAGAGCAGGCTGTCGAATGTTACTCCGAGTATTTTGGGGCTATTCACCGTCGGAATTGGTGTGTCATCGACGTGAATTCCCAGCGGTAGCCTGGCCTCCTTCGTCCAGGTTGTGAACAGGGTCGCAGAGGATTTCGTAGGGGAGCGGGCTAGACACTTTGCAGTGAAGAAGCGAGAAAGTTCGGAGAGATACCCGTTTACTTTCGAACACAGGTCATCAATTCCATTCCCAGTCGCCATGATCGAGCAATCGTCGGCATAAGAGACAATCGAGACTCCCTCTGGTGGTTGAGGGAGCTTTGAAATGTAAAAGTTAAACAGTAGCGGGGAAAGGACACCACCCTGTGGAACCCCCTGTTTTATTTTCCTCTGTTTACTCGTTTTGTCTCTAAACATTACCGACACTCAGATAATTTGCCGACCACCGTTTGAGCCTCTGTGGGAGAGAGGAGGCCTCTGTATCTTCTAGTAGCGTGGAATGGCAGACGGTGTCAAACGCCTTTGACAAGTCCAACGCTACTAGAATCGTTCTCTCACAGGGACGGTTTCGGTTAAGGCCACGAGTTATCTGAGTGTTTATGGCGTTAAGTGCTGTTGTTGTAGTGTGCACTTTACGGAAACCATGCTGATGCTTCGCTGGGGTCAAGTGGTTTGTGAAGTACGGGAGTAGCAAGGCCTCGAGTGTCTTCGCTACCGGGGAAAGGAGTGTTATCGGACGATAAGAATCTCCTTTGTTGGCGGGTTTCCTCGGTTTGAGCAGTGGGACCACTCTCCCCACTTTCCAGATGTCTGGGATGATGAGAGTGGCCATAGACAAGTTGAGGACCTCCGTTAGGTACGCTACCCCCGCAGGACCCAAATTTTTCAGCATCAGCATACATATTCCGTCGGGACCCATGGCTTTGGAGGCTTTCGCCTTCCCGGTGGCCACCTGAACCTCACCGCAAGTGAAAGCAAGGGGGCACAGGTTGTTGGCAGTTTGTGCAGCCTTCTGGTAACTCGACGCTTGGCTTTGTCCACCGGAGGATGCAGTATG
Source organism: Rhagoletis pomonella (assembly GCF_013731165.1). Lineage (NCBI taxonomy): Eukaryota > Metazoa > Arthropoda > Insecta > Diptera > Tephritidae > Rhagoletis > Rhagoletis pomonella. The sequence continues at coordinate 26,413 of NW_023460086.1, forward strand.
AACTGTCGGCTAAAATAGCTCGCGCGTCGCTCCGGGTCCGACGAAGCATGGTCGCCGAAGGAAATTTCGACTCTGTCGTCGTGTTTCGTCGGATTGGACAGCGACCTCACGGTTGACCAAAGCTTGCTCACACCAGAGGTGAAGTTACAGGTCTTCAGATGCTCCTCCCACTTCTTCCGCTTATGTATGTTCACTAGTTGCCGAATATCCGAATTGTGATCCCTAATACGGGGATTTCCGGGATCGGCCTAACGAAGGTTGTCGCGCTCATCAGCTAGAACAGCCGCTTCGGCAGGAAAATTCGGACTTGGATCCTTAATACATCCTGCTGGGATGAAGCGAGCTGCAGCAGCGGTGACAACCCTGCGGAACTTACGTTCACCTACATGAACGTCGGTTGGTATGGGTAGTGCAGTGAAGGCGCCCTCAGTAACATCCGTGAAGCCTTTCCAGTCAGCTTTGGAAAAGTTGACATAAGTCCGGTGATCCACGGAAGCAAAGTCGGCAGGTTTATCAATCGAGATGACTATGGGCAGATGGTCTGATGCTAGAGTCAGCATAGGTCGCCATGATACGCTGTTTATCAGACCAGCGCTGACAATTGCTAGATCTGGCGAGCTGCAGCAGCTGAACATAATCCTGGTGGGTGCGTCGTCGTTCATTGTGCAGAATGTCGAATCGTCTATCTGCTCAGCCAGATGTATTCCCCTACGATCATTTGACAGGCTTGGGTGCCAAAGCTCGTGGTGCGCGTTAAAGTCGCCAACTACCATACGGTTTTCACCTCTGAGTAGCGCACCTATTTCAGGGTGATATCCTGCCGGGCAGCTGGTGACAGGGGGTATGTATACGTTAAATATTTCGAGCTCAACATCGCCTGACCGGATAGCAATACCCTGACATTCTAGGATGGTATCCCTGCGGTCGATGTCTGCTTCAATGAGACGATACTGCACGGTGTGGTGCGTGATGAACGCTAAACCTCCACCACTATCTCGCTCGCGATCTCGACGGTGCACGTTGTATCCGGCGCAATTCAACAGGGTTGAATTGCCATGCAACTTCGTCTCTTGGACCGCAGCTATTAATATTCCATGCCTTCCCATAAAGACAGTTATCTCCTCGATCTTGCTCTGCAGTCCGTTACAGTTAAATTGTAGCACCTTTGTGTGCCTTGGGAGACCGACTGTGATGTGTGGTGTTAAAGAGTTGGGTTGCCTGCCGGCCCCCTGCTGTACGTGCTGCAAAAGGGGGTGCTGCCTTGTGATGGTGGTTGGCGGCGTCGCGGGGGAGGGATGCGACGGGGCAGCACAGCAGGGTCCCACATAGTCACTCGTCCAATCTCGTGTGTTGCGAAGTCCTGAGCACGCCCTAAAGTGCAATTCTGGCATACGCAGCAGGTGTAGATTTCTGGTCCTGGGTTTGACTCTATGTCAGCCCTGAGAAGAAGGGTGCGGAGAAGGTGTAGCCCTAGGATCGAGCAACGTTTGATGGATTTCGCCGACCTAAACGGGGTTAAATCGCCGAAACAACAGCCCTTGGTCGGGTAAAACCCGAGTCATTCCGGTACGTAGAACCGGCTGTCGTGGGACTGCGAGTTTACGTCTGATTTCTATCGGTGTGAATTTAGCAGACATTCGTAAATTCCTTAAAGTATTATAGACTTTGCCTACAGTTGAATTCACATGGTCAATGCAGGTAGGACCAGTGTTGATAATAAACCCAAGGTTAGTTACTTTTGACACAAATTTAATTGGAGAGAGTAAAAACACTCGTATTTCAAAATGGTTCTCTTTTTTTATTAAGCAATCGCACTTCTGGCTAGTATATTTCAGGGCGAATGGATAAAGATTGAGTCAAGAGCTTGAGTGAGCAAATCCAATTTTTGGCAGCCAATGTCAGTTACGCGGTTTTGCAGAATGACGATACGCGGTTTTGTACTTTAAACGACGATATGTACTCGTAGTTGGTATGATTGCCGTACTGAGTGCCATACCTGTATAAGAGCGTAGAGCTTGCGTTTGCTAGCTTGTTTTTTTTTTTCTAACCGGTATGTGTTGTTGGCCGCTGTAGCCAAACGGTTATACACAACTTTCTACAAGGAAAGCGATGAATTGCCAAATGAAATGGGAAATGTCATAACTAGGCACTTGGTAAATCACCTGAGATCTTAGTGACATTATTTTTCGGGTGGTAGTAGTAATATCGGTTTGGTACAAAATCCATTTTCGAAGCATTCATAGATCTCCAGAGTACTTCGAAATTGAACCACACATTTGAATCTGTGTCTCTGAAAGAGTTTTGGGTTAGTGGTAAGAGTAAATATCATGAAGTCGCCAAAAAGGCCATCTTAACTTTGCTTCCTTCTGTCACAACGTACACTGTCAACGGGGTTTTCAGCTTACACTTATACAAATATGCATGTCGAAATTGGATGCTACCCCAGAAATGCGCATGCAACTTTAATAACAGTGAAACAATTTTTTATTCATATTTAAATTGCACTGCCTTTGATTTTTTGTAATTTGATGTGGGGTTCCATAAAATTAAAGGTGTTCAGTAAGGGTTCCATCATCTTAAAAGTTTAAGAACCCCTGGACTAGGTAATCGTTTCGAAAGTTCTTCGATTAGGGTGATTAAAAATTTTTTACAGGCTTCTTAAGTCAAGTTTATCACGCAGTTCTTTAGCTTCTACTGTAAAATTATCGTGGAAAACTAAGTTTTTTATATTTCCATAATTGGAAAGAATTTATTTGAAGGAGAAAACCCGCCAAAAATCGCCAATGGCGATTTCCTAAATTTTTACGCGCAAATATCCAAAAAAAATCGCCAAAGTGGCGCGAAATCGCCAAATCTAGACACTCTGACTGGGTTCAAGCCCTGGTCAAAGCAACATCGCAAAAAAATGTAGAAAAAAAGTTTTTTCTTAACAGCAGTCGCCATTCGGCAGGCAATGGCAAACCTTCGCGTTATTTCTCCCATGAAAAATAGCTTCTCATAAAAATACAATCGCCGTTTGGAGCAGGGATGTTGCCAATATTTGCATTCGCATTCGTTATGCGAATGGTTCGCATTATTTTACACATTCGCATTCGCATCAAATGTTACGAATGTTTTGAGAATGCGAATGTGTACATGGGCAGAGAAATGGCTCTAACAGCCCGATTCTATGCATTTGATAAATAAAAAATTTGTATAATTTCCCAATAAATATTGGGCTTGGTAAATAATTCGAAAATGATTGGAAAACTAACATTTTTTCGAGTCTAACTTTCTATAACGAATGTGCAATAGGTTATTATTCGATTCGAGAACAAGGCCATTCTCCAGAAAAACGGAACCCTCGTTATCCTACGTATTTTCCCTTCGTTATGAATTCGAAATCCAGCCTATTATCGAATTGAAATTTTAATGAGAGAGTGTGATTGTCTTATATTCTCTTGGAGAATTAGCTAGATTTCACTATCTCTTCCAATAAACTAAGGTTGGTTATGAGTTCGCTCTCAGTCCGATATTCATACTGGATATCGAAGGTCATTATCGAACGTTCGCCAAAATGTTTATAGGGTTGTAAATTTTTTATTATTTATTAAAGGTCTGCATCGAAATTAGACATTTCCTTCATTTGGTACCAAACTTGTTTAATTTGGATAAGCGGTTTGTTTATTATCCGGAAAAGACTTTTAATTGTGAATAAAAAATATTTGGCCAAGTTTAACTGGTAAAAAAAAACTGTTATTTTCGGTTCCTTCAATATTCGCATTCGCAAAAGATCCGCATTGATTATTGCGAATGCGAATGTTAAAATTAATGCGGAAGCTCCGCGGTTGCGAATGCGAATGCGAATATTCGCAACAACCGTGGTATGTATGTATGTATATGTTACCGGGCCGTTACACATTCAATTTTCCCCTTTCAATTTTCAATACTCTCCCACTTTTTCACTAACACACTCTTATGTATTGCTTGAATAGGCAACTTACTTTCAATATTTCCCTTTCAATTGAGTTTCAATTTTTCTTTCAATTTTGATCAGCTTTTCAGGATTGGCATGCGAGTTTTGTGAAAATAAAAAAATACTAAGCTTATGCGTGTTAAAATATTAATCTACAATGGAATTAAAATGGAAAATGTTCTTCAGAAGCTAGTTAGTTACATTGTTTTCTTGAAGGCGACATGTTGATAATGAAATTGCTTCGCAAATTGAATGCAGCCTACGTAATGGCTTTAAATTTTGATGATTTTTGACAAGCAATGTGTGTGAGGAAAGTGAAAGTGTCGTTCCCACGACAGTCGGGTCTACGTAACCGGAACGACCCAGATTTATATCTGGCCAAGGACTGTCACTCCAGCAACACTCCCCAAAATCTCTTTGGGGAATTTGTATGCTGTTACAACAACAGCAACAACAACAGTAAAGTGAAAGGCAAAACTGATTGTGTGTCGTCAGCGTTACCGGTAAAAACCGATCTTAGGTCAAACTAGTTTTGCCCAGGCTAAACTAGTTCTACCTAATGCGATATATCTGTCCAACCGAAACCAAATTTGATACAACAAAAAAATCTTCCATATCCCGTCAAACATAAAGTCATTAAACTCCATTACTCCATTCGATCCCAAGGGTCACCGAGAGTGGAAAACTGCTATTATTATTTCCATTGCCAAACTAAATAGAAACAATTCGTTAGTTTCTAATTACAGACCCTCCTCCCCTGCATATCTAAAGTATTACGCTGGAAAAAGGTGAGAGGATGTACAATGTTGTTAAGTCTTTCCTTTACAACCGAAAGTTCGCTGTTCGGGTCAATAACTGTTATTCAAAAACTGTTCCTCTCTTTAATGGTGTCCCACAAGATTCACCACTTTCGGTTATTTTATTCAACATAGCCTTTGGGAAAGTTAGCTCCATTATATTTTTTCTAAGACTAAGGACTTGCCGCAATTGGTCCAATTCTTCAGGAGCTAAGATTTCGGTTTTTTCACATATGCAGAAAACACAAATGTATACATCCAACCCTCTCCGAGTATGACACCCCTATCCACTATACTGACACATTGAAAATATTGGGAATAATTTTTGACAATAAACTTTCTTTTAAGCAGCACTGTCATAATGTAAGATTAAGCTTACTTGCTAGACTAAATATTACAAAGTTTTTATCATCCAAGTATTTTTTAGTTCATATATCTGCACGGGTAAATGTAATTAGGGCTTTTATATTAGGAAAAATTGACTTTGGTGTCGTAATTTACGGACACTGTGCAAAAAGTATCTTAAATTGCTAGATACACCTTACCATGCAGCAGTCAGAAGAACCATAACCATGGGGTAAAGTACAACACAAAGATGCTCACCCCAAAGATTGTTCACTGCAGAAATGAGACTTTATTCTCTCACGCCGAATCCTGCTTTCAACAAAAAAAAACGGTGAAACAAGCTATCAGCTTTATTTCGTATATTAAGCTACATCAAAGATTTGGACATCATATCTACTCCGATGCCTACTAAAGTAAAAACTCTACCGCAAGGGCATTTTCCCAATTCTATACTCATAAATGACCTGAGAGCTTATTTTGACAGACGGTTCCAGATATGATACCGGCTGTTCTTTTGCGGTAACAAAAGGGCTTGGTTTTACAATTGTCGTCGGTGCTTTTCCCGCGTACTGCTCGGCATTTACCTTTCGCCTCTAAAAACGATGGACGTGGGTCCGTTATGCATCCTGCCGGTACGAAGCGAGCTACAGCAGCAGTGACAGCCCTGTGGAACTTACGTTCACCGAGGTGTACGTCGGTTCGTGTGGGGACCGCAGCGAAGGTGCTCTCAGTAAATTCCGCGAAGCCTTTCCAATCAGCTTTAGAAAAGTTGATATAGGTCCGGTGTTCCGCGGAAGCAAAGTCGGTTGGTTTATCGATCGAGATGACTATGGGCAGATGGTCTGATGCCAAAGTCAGCATAGGTCGCCATGATACGCTGTTTATCAGACCAGCGCTGACTATTGTTATGTCTGGCGAGCTGCAGCAGCTGCCCATAATCCTGGTGGGTGCGTCGACGTTCATTGTGCAGAATGTCGAATCGTCTATCTGCTCAGCCAGATGTATTCCCCTACGATCGTTTGACAGGCTTGAGTGCCAAAGATCGTGATGCGCGTTAAAGTCACCTACTACCATACGGCTTTCACCTCTGAGGAGCGCACCTATATCAGGATGATATCCTGCCGGGCAGCAAGTGACAGGGGGTATGAACACATTAAATATTTCGAGCTCAACATCGCTTGACCGGATAGCAATGCCCTGATATTCTAGGGTGGTATTCCTGCGTTCGATGTCTGCTTCAATAAGACGATACTGCACGGTGTGGTGCGTGCTAAACGCTAAGCCACCACCATTATCTCGCTCGCGATCTCGACGGTGCACATTATACACGGCACAATTCAACAATGTTGAATTGCTGTGCAACTACGTCTCTTGGACTGCAGCTATCAATATACCATGCCTTCCCATGAAGACGGTTACCTCCTCGATCTTGCTCTGAAGTCCGTTGCAGTTCAATTGAAGGAGCTTCATGTAGCTCGGGAGACGTGCTATGCGGGGTGTGAGGGCTGTGTGTGGCCTTGTCACCATTGGCTGTGTGCGCTCGAACTTCCTCGTCCAATCTCGCGTGGTGCGCAGACCTGAACATGCCCTAAAGTGGCACCAGCCAAGGCAGGTGTGGCAGTTGAGTGATGTCACATTACGGAATATCCTGGTCTGACATACCGTGCAGATTGTAGCAGGAACCAGGAGTTGTTGGCGGCGGCGTGTGGTTGGTGGTGCGGTTGTGTCTGTTATGTGGTCTGTCGTGGTTGTGGTGTGGTCTATTGTATTGTTATGTTTTGGTGCTGTGGTGTGTGTGTTGTGCTGCTCAGGTGGACTGGGGTTAGCCGTGGAGGCTGCTCTGATTTAGCAGCAGGAGGCCCCAACGGATGTGGTCCACTGCCGATGTGTCCGTAGTCCTGAGCAGACTCTGAGGTGACGCCACCCCTCGCAAGCATAGCACTTGACTGAGGTGGAGTTGTGGTTTAGTCGTCTCTGGCATACACAGCAGGCGTAGGTTTCTGGCCCTAGGTTTGACTCTATGCCAGCCCTGAGCAGATGTAGCCCTATGGACGAATAACTTCTGAGATACTTCGCCGACCTAAACGGGGTTAGATCGCCGAAACAACGGCCCTTGGGTAAAACCCGAGTCATTCCGGTACGTAGAACAAGCTGTCGTGGGAAAGATACCGTGGTTGTGGTCGTCTACTACTTGACATTCATCGCAAATATCTGAATTAATTACTTTGATACTATGTAGGTATACCTTGTCGAAGGTGTGTCCAGTTAAAAGCCTATTTATATTTTTAATTTCTCTTGCTCCAAGTGACGAGCCGTGGTACCATGGTCGTTCCGGTATCTCTGGAAAGAAGTACGCGAATTTCTTGCCTTTTTCTTTGGATATACTTTTAAATTTTGTGTTCCATTTTTCCCTTAGCAAGGAGTTTATTTGTTTGAGTGCCTCATTAGAGGTGAGTTGAATCTCAAGAGGAGCTCCAACGTTTACCACCCATTTCGCTAAGTTATCAGCTACCTCATTAATCTCTATGCCCACGTGTGATGGTACCCACACAATATCACAGATTAGATTACTTTTGTTAAGGGTGGAATGAATCATAGCTACTATGTAGTTGCTTGTCTCTTTTTCCATGAAGTTGGCACGATATTAAGCTATCAGTGAAGATTGCAACCTTCCCCAGCTTGTCTTCCACCACTATATCAATAGCTTTCGCTATCGCCCAAATCTCACTGAAAGAAGATGAGGTTTTGAAATTAATGTTGAAAAGGAATTTATGTTTGTGTGTTGCGTTGTACACTCCACACCCCATGGCGCTTTGTCCCCCACCAGAGGCAAAAATTGTATCGTCGCTTTCTTTGTATTTGTGTGTAATTCTCCGGTATTCAGATACCAACTGTTCTTTGGGTATATTATCTTTCCTTACAGTTATGACTTCCTCTATGATTTTTAGATATTTATTTTTTTGGTAGTGGGTTTCAGCGTTTACCTTGTCCAGAATCTGTTTGAATTCGTGATACGTTGCGGAATAACTAGATTTTAGCTGTAATTGATTTTTAATGTCGTTGTATAAAGTGATGTTTATGGATTTTAATTTTAACAATTCGCGGCAGGTTAATAGTTTTTCTCTCTCCTTTGGCTCCAACTCATTGGCAAGCGCATAAATATTATGTGTCGGGGTAGAAGGGGTTAGCCCTAATCATCTCCTTAGTGTGCTATTCCGTTTCCGTTTTTTACTTCCTTTCGCAAAATATATTGACTTGGTCTTTTGTATGTTTATGGAGAGGTTTGAGTTCACATTTGTCTACAAAGGACTTAAGTGTTGCTCCAAGTTTCGCGGTTGCAGATTGAAGATCTCTGTCATGGGTCATTATAAAGAAGTCGTCTGCAAATTGGAAAATGTCAGTGGATTGATCTTCTAGGTTGTGCAACGGACTAGTGTATAGATTGAAGACGCGGTAGACCCTCTGAGTGGGGACAAAGAGTACGTTCATGTATGTCATAATCCGAATAATGTGTTTTACGTGACCAGTAATACGATATCGTATGTGACAATTCGAGCCCAGTTTATGTATTTATTGTCCAGCTTAGCCTCCATTAATATTTTTGAGAAAGCTGAATTGGGGACGCAGTTATAGGCGTTACTGATGTCCACTACTGTGACCACCACTTTCAAACCCATGTCTTTATAGTAAGCTATATTGTGTATCATTTCGTTTAGACACATCGACGCGAATCTGCCTTTTCGGTATGCAAAACATCTGTTTGCAAGGAAATTATTTTCAGCTAAGCATGGATCGATTCTGGATTTAACCATTAAATTGACAATTTTCGAGAAGTACAGGTATCAGAGATATAGGTCTTTAGTTTTTGTAGTCATTTGGGTCTTTGTCAGGTTTTGGAAATTGAATTACTTTAATTATTCGCCATTGATCCTGTTGTTGTTGTTGTTGTAGCGGCTAAAACAACCCCGCCCAGATCGGTTGATATCTCAGTCGTTGTCGTCAAGTTCCACTAACGGCAGCCCTAGGAAGCGTGCAGCTTCCTCTGGGTCGGTCCACAGGGACAAAGCCGTTAGGGTTGTCGGGTTTTCCGGGCATGCGAAGAGATGTTTCGAGTCATGAGGGGTCTTTCCGCATGCCGGACACTCATTTGGCACATCCGCGTTCAGTCTGCTCAGGTATGAATTTAACCTGCTGCAGTAGCCAGAGCGAAGTTGGGCTATTGTGGTTCTTGTCTCCCGAGGCAGATGAAGCTCCGTCTCGTCAATGTCCGGTTGTTGTGTGCCTAGAACGGCATTCACAGGTCTAGAGTCTACATAACTCGAGACTGATTCTCTCATATTTTTCTCTTTGGAATCAGTAATTTAGTGCTTTGAGAAGATTTTTTTTGGCATGCATTGACAATGCCCTAATCATTTCAGAAGTAATTTTGTCATGTCTGCAGATTTTTTCATTTTGTTTTTTAAGATGAGATTGAGTTCATCCTGATTAAAACGGGTGATAGTGGTTTTTACCTGACAGTGGTGTTTACCGGACAGTATTTTAACAACCTTTTCATTGTTGAAACTATTATCGATTTGTAGCTGCATTTCATCGAAAAATGTCGTGATTTATAAATCTGCCTTTTCATCCATCAATTCAATTACTTGATATCCCTTTAGATATGCAGTGGATAAAACTTTTTATAGTGTCTACGGAGTTCAGAGAATTGCCAAATTTAATTGGTAAAATTCTGCCTATACCAGTAAGCAACAATAAAGGTGTTTGATATAACGGCAAACAGTTGGACCCATGCAAGGCACAATCAGCCTCCACGGCTACCCGCTCGCGTAAAGCATCCAGCACCCGAAGAGCCTGCACCCGAAGAGCCTGCACGGCTCCTAGAAGCTCCCCTGGGCAACAGCAAACCTACCAACCCCCACCTCCCCCACAGTCTACCGGCCGGTCCAACTTGCGCGTGCGAGCCAACCAGCAGCTCCTGGTTGCCCACACCATCTGCTCCGTGTGCCAGAACAGAATATACCGGAACGTGACATCAGCCAGATGCATCTCATGCCATGGCTAGTGTCACTTCCGCCTATGCACTGGCCTACGCACCACACGCGAGTGGACTACCAACTACAGTACCTCATGATGTAGAGCACCGCTGACGCAAACAACACCGCTCCCATTGCAGCCACCTACCAACAGGCAGCAACAGCAACTGCGCCAGATGCAACAGGCCCAAGGTAGACCCCACACGTACCTCACCCCTCGTATCGCGACCAGCCTCCCAAGGCATACGAAACTCCTACAACTCAATTCCAATGGACTCCAGAGCAAGATTGAGGAGATAGTAGTCTTTATGGGTCGGCATGGCATATTGATAGCTGCGGTCCAAGAAACGAAGTTGCACAGCAACTCAACTCTGTTGGGTTGCGCCGCCTACAATGTGCTCCGTAAAGATCGCGAGCGAGATAATAGTGATGGATTAGCGTTCATCCTACACCACACAGTGCAGTATCGGCTTATCGAAGAAGACATCGACCCGAGGGACACCACCCTAGAATGTCAGGGCATAGCTGTCCGGTCAGGCGATGTCGAGCTCGAAATATTTAACGTGTATATACCCCCTGAGGTGAAGACCGAATGGTAGTAGGTGACTTCAACGCGATCTCTGGAGATCGGCAGCTGGCAAATCAGAACAAGCGGTAAAATTGGGAGGAGCACTTGAAGGCCTGTAACTTCACATCTGGTGTGAGTAAGCTCTGGTCAACCGTGAGGTCCTTGTCTAAACCAACGAAGCGTGATTACAGAGTGGAAATTTCATTCGAAGGTCGCGCTTCGTCGGTCCCGAAGAAATGCGCGAACTACTTTTGCCTAGGCAGTTTACACTGCATCCTTCGGTAGACAAGGCCAAACGCGGAGTGACCAGGAGGCTGCACAAACTGTCAAAAAACAGTGCACCATTTGTTTTCACTAGCGGTGAAGTGAAGGGGGCTATCGGGAAGGCGAAAGCCTCCAAAGCCATTGGACCCGACGGAATCTGTTTGTTGATGCTGAAACATTTAGGGCCTGCGGGAGTAGCTTACCTAACGGTCACTCTCATCATTCATTATGTGTGGAAATCAGGGAGAGTGGTCCCACTGCTGAAACCGGGAAGCCCGCCAACAAAGGAGACTTATCGTCCGATAACGCTCCTTTCTCCGGTCGCGAACACACTAGAGACCCTGCTACTCCCATACTTCGCCTTCCACCTGACCCCAGCGAAGCATCAGCAGGGATTCCGTAAAGTGCACAGCACTTAACGTCATAAACACCCAAATAACTCGTGGTGTAAATCGAAACCGCCCCTGTGAGAAAACGGTCCTAGTAGCGCTGGACTTGTCAAAGGCGTTTGACACCGTCTGCCATTCCACGCTGCTAGAAGACATTGAGGCCTCCTCACTCCCACAGGGGCTGAAACGATGGTCGGCGAATTATATGAGTGGTCGACAGTCGTCAGTAATCTTCAGAGATCAAACCTCGAAACCAAGAAGAATATAACAAGGGTTCCACAAGGTTGTGTTCTCTCCCCCTTATTATTTAACTTCTACATCTCGAAGCTTCCCCAGCCACCTGAGGGAGTTTCCCTGATCTCGTACGCTGACGATTGCTCGATTTTGGCGTCCTAAAATGGAATTGATGACCTCTGCCCAAAAGTAAACGACTATCTCTCCAGCCTTTCTCGCTTCTTCACTGAAAGGAGCCTAACACTCCCCAACGAAATCAACGGCGACCCTCTTCACCGCCTGGACGAAGGAGGTCAGGCTAGAATTAGGCATACATGTCGATGGCACACCAATACCGACAGTAAACAACCCGAAAATTTTAGGGGTCACCTTTGATAGCCTGCTCTCCTACTCCACGCACGCAACCGCAGTTGTCAGTAAAGTACAGAGCCGCAACAAGGTCCTCAAGTCGCTCGCCGGTAGCACTTGGGGCAAGACAAAGAAACGTTGCTGGCCGGTTCTAAACTATGCTGCACCAGTTTGGACGCCGGGGACGAAGCTACAGACATGTCAGAACGCCGCACACCGGACAGCGACTGGGTGCCTTCTGATGACGCCTGAGCACCACCTACACAGCGAGGCCCAAGTGCTCTCCGTAAGGGAACACAACAAAATGCTTTGTAAGCAGTTTCCGGTGGGGTGCCACAGAAGTGAACTCCCCTACAGACCTCTGGTACAGGAGCCTCCGCCCAGGCACGTCAGGGGGCACCTATTCGTGTACAAGGACGACAAGGACGCAGTCCAGCAATACGTAGACCAACCACGACCCGACGACGTACAAACGAGCAATCAACGACATCCATAGAGAGTCAGTCACCACCTACCTTGACTCCCGACCTATGAATGCCGTGATCGGAGCCCAATCACTACCCGTAGAAGAGACGGAGCTTCAATTGCCAAGAGAGACCCATGAACGAAAGACACAAGATCACGCCTTAAGGAAAGAAAGAAAAAAGTTATTTTCTAGCTGTTGAAATCTCGACGCCATCTTTGTTGTAAGAAGTAAACAACGAAGAGAACAAAAAAAAAACGCGTAATTGTTGAACGCATGACAAGTCAACAGGTATTTTTATTATGCAAATTCTCCTATAAATCATGTCGTTGTGTTAAATTATTCTTTACCTTATGTGTGCACACGTTGTCACAAGCGAAAATTAAGAAAATTTCAGTAAAAAGCCACCACCAAATTATAAACAACGAACAAATGTAAACAAATGGCTTATATCAAAATCGCCCTACTTTTTTCATAAGTGCGATTATAACGGGCCACTCTTCTGCTGTCGTGATCTTGTCTTTTTGGTTCATGAGAGAGACCCGCGTTACCCTGGCTCAATTACGGTATGGATACTGTAGTCGCCTCAATAGCTACCTGTCCAGACTCGACCTAAACATCCTACGCACAGTGCGGCCGCATCCCAAAAATGCGGCCATAATTCGAGAAAATAAAGTTTCTAGATAGGCCTTTTTTGACATTGAGTTGGCTAAAGGGATCACCTAAGAAGCGAAAACTGTTCACTGTAACGACCTGTACTCTAAGTCCTCTCTTTATATTCATTTGTAGTGTGACCTTCTCCCAAGCACAACATTATTAGGTGTGTACTCGTATTGAGAGGACAAAATTATCTAGCAGAAAAAAAATCTGAGAATTTAGCAGCATTCGCTCTCAAAGAGACAAAATATCCACAGAAGTACGAGAAGGCAAAATTTGCAAAAACTTGCAGCCTTCGAAACAGCTGATCTGTAGTGCTTATAACTTGCTGAATTTATACTTGTTTAATTTGTTTGTAAAATCAAAATGTAAAGAAAATGAAATTCATTCAGAAAAATTTTCTTATAGAATAAAAATATCTCCTTTTAAATAAAATTAAAATGCATATATATAATACACGCCATTATCCTTGCTATTTATAAAATACTAGCAGACCCGGCGAACTTCGTCCCGCCCAAAATTTTTATATATTTTATGGAAACTTTTTGGTCCAACATTTTCACCAACAATTCACGTTTACGATTTTCATTGGCACATTTGTCTGCTAAGATTAAGGTTTGGTGGTCATTTGCCGCTTTGAATAACCTAAGGAAAGTGTTATATCCGTTCTTTAAATTCTCCAGTTGTGCGGCATTTCATAGCACGGTTATTCGCAAAGCGAAATAGATTTTTTCCTCTTCACTCCCTGGCGGCAAAAATACCCGGTTCTATAGTGAATGTCCTAGAAGCTTTACAGTATAGTAGGTGGCAATTTCAAAGTGGGTGCGAATCATTGTTCTACAGAAATGCAATCTAATATATAAAAATCTCGTGTCACGGTGTTAGTGGTCGAACTCCTCCTAAACGGCTTGACCGATATTTATGAAATTTTTTGTGCATATATGGTAGGTATGAGAATCGGATGTAAAGTATATTTCATACCGCTAGGTGCAAGGGGCGTGGCCCCTCCCATACAAACCGAAATTTTCATACTGCATATCTCTGGAAGTGTTCGTGGTAGAGTACTGGAACTTTGTATGGAGATATATGAAATCAATCACATGGACATGAAGAAAAATTGGGGCTATTAGAAAAAGGGGCGTAGCAGATCCTATACAAACCGAATGTTTCATACTGCATGTCCCGGAAGATGTTCATGGAAGAGGAGTCGAACATGGTATGGAGATATATGAAAGCAATCGCTTACTCATGGAGAAATATTGTGGTTATCGTAAAAGGGGGTGTGGCACCTCCCATAAAAATCGAGTTTTTTATACTACTTAACTTTGTAAGTGTTCATGGTAGAGTACTCAAACATGGTGTGCAGATATATGAAAACAAGCGCAAACTCATGGAGAAAAATTGCGGTTATTGGAAAAGGGGGCGTGGCACCTCCCGTATAAACCGAATTTTTCATACTGCATACCTCTGGCAGTGTTCACCATAGAGTACTGGAATTTGGCAATTAGGGTGTCCCTATCCTAAAAAATTGTCTGTATTTTCTTCTTTTAGAATTTTTAGTATTTTGTTATGAAAAGTCTAATATATAAAAATATCGTGTCACGGTGTTTGTGGTCGAACTCCTCCGAAACGGCTCGACCGATTTGAATGAAATTTTTGGTGTATATTCGGTAAGTATGATAATAGATTGCAAAGTATGTTTCAAACCGCTTAGTGAAGGGGGCGTGGCACCTCCCATACAAACCGGATTTTTCATACTGCATATCTCTGGAAGTGTTCATGGTAGAGTACTCGAACATGATATGGAGATATATGAAATCAATCCCATACTCTTAGAGAACACTGCGGCTATTTTATAGGGGGGCATGGCGCTTTTTAAATGCACTAAAGCTATTACGAATCATTGTATGCATATACACTTTTGCTAGGTTATTTAAGATGGCAATGGATATATGCCTTCTGACAACCACCAAACCATAATATTAGAAGATAAATGCGTCACTGAAAATCATGAACGTGAACTGTTGGTGAAAATTTTGGACCAAAATATTTCAATACGAAAAATTAATTTTGGGCGGGACGAAGTTCGCCGGGTCTGCTAGTATACATATACTTATTTCAGACGAAATACCTTAAAAGTTTTAACGCATAATAATATTGGAAAATCACATCCATTGGGCCAATTGCAACGCAGGAGCGTTCGATATACTCAATGGTGCAACAGGTTGATTTAATCTGACCTTCACGGCCCCTTTTCTCACTTGGCTATTTTTAGTAATAGCTCGACTTCAGCACCACTTGGCAGCACGTTTTTGCAATAGTATTGCATACATATTTAAAACATTAGCCAAATAGGATCATAAATAAGATTTTTAGTAATAACTCAACTACAGCGCCAACTGTCGGATTAAATTGTGAAACTAAACCATCCAGAGACCCACTCAAATCCGTGCAACCATTTAGGAGGATTTCTTTCACAAACACACCTACAGAAGAATAAAAAAATTCATTCAAAGATAGCTAAAGGTCGGTACGTTTGTAGGCCTCACACCCCTTTTCAAATAGCCCAATTTTCTCCATGAGTATGGGCTTGATTTCAACTATATACATATCTCCATACGAAGTTCCGGTACTGTACCATGAATACTTTCAGTATAAAAATTCGATTTATATGGGAGGTTCCACGCCCCCCTTACCAACAGCTGCCCTCTTTCTTCATGAGTATGCGATTGATTTCGTATATCTCCATACCAAGTTTCAGAACTCTACCATGAACACTTCCAAAGATAGGCAGTATGAAAAATACGGTTTGTATGGAAGATTCCACGCCCCCCTTTTCCAATAGTTCCAATTATTCTCCAAGAGTATGCGATTTATTTCGTACATCTCCATACAAAACTCTAGAACTCTACCAAAAAATTTCCAGAGATAAGCAGTATGAAAAAATCGGTTTGTATGCGAGATGTCACACCCCTTTTTACAATAGCTAAAATTTTTCTCCAAGGGTATGCGATTGATTTCGTATATCTCCATACCAATTTCCAAAACTCTACCATGCACACTTTCAGAGATATGTATGGAAGTGCCACGCCCCCTTTACATATAGATTTTTTTTCAGCCTAAAACCATCCTTGGGACACGTGCGGCAGGTGGCAGTTTCAAAAAAATCGGTTCAGCCGCTCTCGAGCCTTGCGAAAACTAACAAACGGCTTTCTAAATATATATTAGTTGAGATATATTATATATTATAATTATATTTTGACAGTATCCGTTGTTTCTGATTGGCGCAAAAAAATCTTGCCTAGTGACGAATTCGCCCCTTGTTATGGTCGTTACTTAAATCTATTTATATTCGAAATTGCATGAAAATTGGAAAACAGGAATCTATAAGCTTATCCAGGCAAAAAGCTACCTACGTACCGAATTTTAAGCAAATCGGACCATAAATACAATTTC
>NW_023460087.1:0-42908 GCF_013731165.1 Rhagoletis pomonella
GAATGCAATTTTGAATAAAGTGTCTGAAAAATATATATATTTTTTTTGCTACTCAAAACTACCGCAATGATTTGGAATACATTGACATGAGAGCCGGAGTGAGTGAGCGGTGGGACAGAAGCTGGCCAACGAAAAAGTGATAGGCGAAAATGTGTTGTCTAACTTTTTTATCGCTCATGGCCTTTGTGGTATTTTCGCTTTGTATGTATATAATTGTCTTTCTTTTGTTTTCGTTTTGCTGCTTTAATTTATTATGAATATCAAACTCTGCATGTGGTGTGCCACGCCACTTTTATGCGTACATATGTATGTACGTACATTTGTATGTGGGTAAGATAATTGTTGTTTGATAAATTATGAAATTCCACATAATTTGTTGTTATCGGCGTGTCGCTGTAGACACAACCGCAGCTAACTTCATTTGACGATAACAGCAAAAAACGAATTAATGTGTGTAGATTTGCTTTGCCAGCGGTTGAAAGTGAAATGGTTTTCCCAAAGGCAATAGGGGTATTCTCGCAGTCTTGCAAAGCCTGCGAGGTGCAAGGATGGCACGGTTTGCAAAGGTGTCCCATACGAAAACCGGTTTTTACCGTGCAATCGTGCAAACTGTGCACCGTGCAAGGGCTTTGCAAACTCAGAGAATGCCCCTAATGAGATAGCCGGAGTGGAAAATATATATGTATGTATGTAAGTAAGTCTACATGTGTATATTTGTTAGTAACTGTAGCAGCATGAGAAAAAAGTATATTGCAGCAAAAAAAAAACCCCAAGAAAGTTATTTTCGAATTTCAAAGTAAATTTGGTTTAAAAGTCCATAAATTTACTTACTTTATGTACGAGTACTATACATACGGTGACCAACCGTCCTGTTACTTTATATGTATATTAAATACGGGAAGCCAAATGTTCTGTATTTCTTTTAATGTCTCTTATTTGTACCGTATTCGGTATTTTGATGCCTTAAAAGTTCATAAAAATGGCATGCCAATGAATCGGTTTTTATTCTTAAATCTGGACGCTTGTGATTCAAATCTGGGAGCACATATGTATGAAGATGCACACATATGTGACGGGAAGTTGATCCCTTCAAAGGTACGCTTTGCAGTTCAGCTCCTTCCGGATGCTATGCACTGCATTGTGCTTGGTCGAATTCTGAGTCTGAAGATAATCCATTGAAAACAACTTCTACTTCAAAAATAGTCGCATATTTTCATCTTTTTTCCCTGCCTAGGAATGTTTGTAACAAATTTTGCGGGACAAATATTTCGAGCACAAAGTAAAAAGTTATGGAAAAGTATTCTACAATTGCGTGATGTTACAACTGAATATTTACATACATATGTATGTACAAATCTGTGTTCTGCTCTCACAAAAGTTTGAAAAATACACTGGCGGCAGAAATAATAGACTCGTCGTACTTTTAAGAATTTTTGCTAAATATTTCTTTAGTTTATTTTATGTTTAATATTTTTTTATAAAAGCCTATTTAGTTATACAACAAACATCATATAAATCCTCTTTTTAAACTTTGAACAAAAATTATAAAAATTCGAAAAATGTTCACCAAATTTTAAACTTTTTATTCAGAATTTTTAGAAAATTTTTGGTATGCAGTTTTGTAGCCCATTCAATTATAGTGCAATAAAGTGCAAGTTTCAAGTGGCTAGAAAAGACCGTTGATTTTTGAATTCTTTTTTTTTTGTTGACGATGCGAGGCATTATCTTCCATATAAAAAAATTATCGAGCACACTTTGTATGGGAAAAAATGGGCGACACCGCGAGCGAAAAAAATTCTTAAAAATCAACGGTACTTTGTAGCCAACTGAAACTTGTACTCTATTATATTAAAATTGAATAGGCTACAAAACTGCATACCAAAACGGGTTTGAAAATTTGGTGACAATTTTTCGAATTTAGTTATGTACCGTTGTTAATAATTCGAAAAGGTGGTACCTCAAGGGTTGTCCCCTAATAATTTGGTTTAGTTCCTATCATTGGATCATGAAAAAATGAACGGTATTCCTGAATTTTTGTATGAACATTAAAGTTGGATGTATTTTTTGCTTAAATATTACTTGTTTTGAAAAAATTTTTTACTAATGTGGAGTTTATGCAGTTAAGACTAATTGGAAATAGGCTATAAATGTACATACATATACAATTATTTAAGAGGATTTTGTTAAAACGCAAATTAATTAAATTCCAATTTATGTTTTTCTTACAAATTCTTGACAGATTTCGAGGTTTTCGAGAAAGTAAATAAATTTTGTTGAAATTAAATTTTTATTGCACCAAATATCACCGTGCGTCGTTCAAATTTACATAAGCATATTAAAAGTAGATTTTGTAAATATATTTTAGAGCAAATTTCCGTACTTCAAAAACAAAATAACACGAAACATAAATTATATAAAACCGCAACTAAAATAGTAATTCAGGAAAACCTAGCTGTCGAGTGTTAAATTAAGCATATTCATAATGCGGAAATTATCTTTGAATACATTATTCTAAGTACATACATATGTACATATGGAAGTACGTGTCTATGTGTCTATGATCACATAAGCGTGTGTTACCCAACTAGAAATACACGCACAACTCCATTACTTAAAGTGTCCTCCGAGTGTTGCTGATTGCACACTCTATGCACGTAATGCGTTGCGTATACGCAGTGTGGCACGAGTAATTAAAATCTATATTGTATAATCAAATACACGTAATAGCTACATATGTATGTACATATGTATGTATGTATGTACATCCATGCATAGTTAAGGGTGTGTGTGCGCAGCCACTTCAAGGCGACAATAGACATACACACATACATATGTATTGCAAAAGAAATTGCAAACTTTTATTTTGTGCCGGCAAACAGTCAGTCAGACACAGCCACAGACAACATTCACATCAACAGGTGTTCGAGTGAAGAAGACAAATATGGGAATATGAAATGCAGCAAGTCATCTGCTGTGGAGCAAAGACTTTGCCTGATTCTTGGTATTCATTCGATTTTAATTGGAGAGAAATTAAAATTGCGCATTGCTTTATGATTCTACTAAAAAGGCAAAGACAAACATACATACATTGATGAGTTTAAGTATTGATGAAGTGATTGCCATTGCCAAGTTTAAGGCCAATGCGGTTAGGTACAGAAACCTGCGGAAGGATGCTTTGAGGGTGCCCTCACTAAAATAGCTGCCAAGACCCGGAAATTAGAGAACACTAAGCCGCTAATTGACTTATTGCAACATTTTTTTTAGGAGAGCCAGAAAAATTAAATAAAAGGTAGAGAAGAACCGTCACAGTACTCAAAAATTTGTTGATCTTAAGACAGTTAAAAGTTATTCCATTTAAGCAAAACATGTATAAAATAAATGGCGTAAACTAGTTGAGAATTATACAATAACTCATGTTGGCGAACGAAATGAAAGCAAATTAAGTACATACATATTTACTTAAAAAAGTACACATTCGATGTTAAATCATTGTCAAACTGTCCCACAATCAACTAGTTGTGCCTTTGAACTCTAACCTTCATCCTCAGTTAGCCAAGGCTTATCCAGAGAACTTTGCGCCAGCTCAAATCACAAATTTGCAATCAAAACACAGCATTTCAGCAGACGACAATGGTTGGCAAATGACAGGCGGACAAATAGGCAAGAAATATTATTGCACTTTGACGATTCAACTGGAAAGAAGAAACAAAAACAAAAACGGCAACGATGTACATAGAACGAAACAAAGGAAAGAAAGTAGGAAGCAAACGAAAACATACACAAAAAAGAATAATGTTATGTGAATGAGAATTGTACTTTTTTCCTTTTTCTTTCAACAACGACAACTACAGAATTCCCTGAACCCACCTTCATAAGTCAGACGCACCGCTTCTCCTCAGTTAAAAAGATTAAAAATACACATATGCGCATACATATATACATACATATGTATACTTAAGTAGGCTTATTTATTCATTGCCGCCATTTTTGCTTATGAAAAATTATTTTATGCAAAAATAAGATTAAAGCACTGAAAATTTTTCAAAGAAAGTAGATAAACTAAACGTGCAAAGCAAGGGAAAGACAATATAGAATCTATGAGCAGCCGATTTTCCACAATCGAAAACGGCGAAGAGTATTGCACAGTATTCGTTGAAATTGATTCAAGGTCAAAGAAATTCATATTCTGGTTCCAAAAAGAAGAAGTCAAATTTTATACGGATGAGATATCTAGGAGCCTCATAACACTGAGTAAAATATGAATATTACTATTTTTAGACTCAAATAATTACGCTTTGTACATTTTCTCTCAACTCTCATTGTACCAGAACCTCGAAGAATGTAAGTTAAGAGGTCGAATTCGACTCAAATAATTTGTTTAACAAAGATGTCATTTCAGATTTTGGAACAACCAATTCTTGATTGAAAAATAACGAACAAAATCGGCATAATTCTTAGTACCACTGGGCTTTCAGCCGGTTTAAGAAATATTCGCACATCATAAACATTCCTTTTTTATGAAGAATTGAACAATAAGAATGTCGGAATACCCGCTTAAAAGGAAAAATTTGCAAGCCAACCTACATACTTTCTTCGTTGTCTGCTTCGTAGCGCTTAAGTGGAGACAAGAGAAAAATAAAACTACGAGTAAATACGAATAAAACTAAAGCGCAAGTCGTTAAGGTGGGAGACAGCCAATAACGGTAATTGTTCTTATTATTTTCAGTATATATTTATTTGGTTTTTTTCCTTACTTTTGTAAAAATGCTTTCTTCTGAACATTCTGATGGGTAGTATTGCTGATGATCAAGGACAAGAATTTTCAATTATCGGTTGCACACAAGTTTTGTGCTGCGCTCAAG
Source organism: Rhagoletis pomonella (assembly GCF_013731165.1). Lineage (NCBI taxonomy): Eukaryota > Metazoa > Arthropoda > Insecta > Diptera > Tephritidae > Rhagoletis > Rhagoletis pomonella. Next base: position 4,863 of record NW_023460087.1, read on the forward strand.
AAAGAATGCAGAGTGGAGGCTAACCGATTCACAAATACACAAATATATATACATGCATATGTATGAATATACATGAAACCGTACAACCTTACAAGCGAACAAAAACAGTTCGCCGTACACCCGTGAGCCTAAAATATTTTCGCAAGACTTTTTTTGGTCGAACCTTTAACATTTTTCGGTGACACCCACATGCATTCGACAATCAATTTTTTTTTTTAAATAGTTCTACTGGAATAATGAATTTACTTCATTAGCAAAAGTTTAATGACTTTTGGCGAGCTTTGATTTATTGACATTAGGGTGGTACGTTAGGATAATAAGATCTGAAGTCTGGTGGGTAAATACTACAGAAAATTCCGAAATTGCCTTGTGCAAATACTTTCGCCTTGGGGGTGTGCGGCGAACCTTTTTTTTTTGGTACGGTCTAATGTACATACCATGATAAAAATATAGTAAGGTAGAACCGCTGAGAGTCACTTTTAAAATTCTTGACGTTTCCAAACAATTTCATTTTTAAATTTACTCACAATCTCACACACACATTTTCATTTTCAATCTCAAGCAACAACAATTTCGAACAATTTCATTTTTTTATTTTCACTTTTATATGATTTTAAAATGTTGGCAAACTTCAAAAAAAAAATCATGGCCGACAAATTGAGAGAACGGTTATACCTTGCTATGTTTTTATCATGGTACATACTACATAAATATGTACTTAAATCCATACTAATATGCAGTAGTATGTACTATACTTGAATCCTTCAATTAATAAGGCTATATGCAAAGTACTTGGAGATTGAGAGCGTAAACTAATTGGACATTGAATACGAACTGAGAATTATATTTTGAAATATTTTACAAACAAAAACAAAACAAAAAAACTGCAACGAAAGCGCATTGCCGCGTTGACACTGAGTGCGGGTTAAACCGTACTTTTTTTCAAGATTTATGAAGGCAAACGATAAGAAAGTCGCCGCTAGCATACAGCCATCATTTAATGATGATAACAAGTGTTCTTACAAGTACATACTTTACAGCACACAACACATTCATATATACATATGTACATACGCAAATTTATTATTCGTAAACAAAGTTGCAGTTGAGATTGCAGACAAGCGCATGTAGCGAGTTAAGAATTAATAAAAACTAAAATTAAATGCAAAAATAAGAAACAAATAACTGCTGCTAAGCATCAGTAATAAGTGAGTACAAATTAGATTTTATATACATGAGCGCTTTCTTACTTATGGCAAACTAACTACAAATTGTGAAAGAAATTATGTATTTCGCAAAAATCAACTAACACAAACAAATACTTAAATAAAAATGCTTTTCCCAGGCGTTTGCGAAACTTTAGAGCCAAGTTTGACAAGCGTGTGCAGTTTGCAAGCGACTTCAGTGCTCTTTACAGTGCCAGTAAAAAAAATGCACCTCAACATTTGGGCCAGTTTTGACAATTTTTATTTATTTAATTTTTATTATTTTTTATTGAGATTACATAGTACAGTTGCAGTTTGCAAGCGACTACATTTGCACCTCAACATTTGGACCAGTTTTGACATTTTTTTTTTGTTGTTTATTAAATTTTAATTAAATTTCATTATCCAATTCTCATATTTAAATTTAGGAGCATTGTTAATTTCTTCATGATAAAATGATCGGATCTAAACCGAATTAGAATGAGACCCCCCTTGAGGTACCATATTTCCGAATTATCGAAATTGGTTCAGGTGGTCCAAAGTTATGCGGTTACATACATAAAAAAAAATATTCCAACGAATTTATAATTCTTATTTATAAATATGTACTCAGAATTTTTAGAATTACTTTTCGTATGCAGTTTTTAGCCCTTTAAGTTTAGTATAAAAATAAATTGTCAAACGCTATATGTATATCAGTGTTACTCATATTTAAAATAAAAAATGACGCATTTTTTTACTAAAATAGTATATTTTTATAAGATAATCTTTTAGGAATCTGGCAACTCCAAGAATTGAGCCATCTACGCCATATGTCGTAACCTTGTATTCTACGTATGAACTTTGACTTTATTAGTATAAAATTTAAGGGGCTATAAAGTTGCATACCTAAAAGTTTTCCCAAAATTCTGAATATAAAGTTTGAAATCTTGATGGATTTGTATGGTGTTTGTCGTAGCGCTATATATGTATGCCCTAATAATAATGATAATGGTGTTTGTTATATAAAGCTAGACATTAAATAAACAAAAGAAAACTGGTCAAAAAGTTGAGGTGCTACTTTTTTGACCACAGGTATTTGCTACACATAAATATAGCATACATACAGTATACACAAGCGCTTGCTTTAACTAGTTTTTATTGCTGTTTTTTTTTGGATTATTATTACATATTATTTTTATGTAGAGCTTTTGTTGTTTGCTGCTGTAGCTGCTGCTGCTGCTGATACATTCACAACGCGGTCAACGCATCACTTTCACCATTTAAAGCGGATTCGAGCACGTCTGGCTTGGTCGTGTGCCAATTGTTTTCTTAAAAACTCTCATGTTGTGCTGATTTAATCAGCGCTTATTTGATTGCAATGAAAGCTTTGAAAAATTTGGTTCCCATTCAAAAGTTTTTTATTTGCCAAGATGGTGCAAATTTGCCAATTTTTTAAATTGCCATTATGAATGCCATGAGTTCGCTTTTAATATATGTATTTAAAGCACAACTGGTTAAAGAAATAGGTGATTTAGCCTGAAGAGTGTGTATGAGTTTGAAATTTCGTCATGGTTTTCGGTGAGTGAAAATCGTTTTTTAACCGTCTTCACAAAAGGGGGAAGGTTGTCAATTCGTCGGAATATTTTTTTATGTATGTTACCGATTAGAAAGATGATACCCCACAGGTGGTCCCATATTAATTTGGTTTACATCCGATCATCGGATCATGAATAAATTTACGATAATCTTAAATTTTTATATGAGAATTGAAGTGGGTTTTGTTTGCTTGTTTGCATTTCTTCTTCGCGGGAAAAAATATATAGATAACCGCTATTTTATTGTTCTTACTTGATAGAAGACTTATTCCTTCAGTTTAGAAAACAAACTCGTTATCTAAATTTTTTTTCTAATGCCGAATTTGAAAAGTGCGCGCACTTCAAATGCCTGTCATTGTATTCCCGACTTTTAAAAAAAAAACTTTCTTTTGCTACCTTATTTTCTGGCAGAACTTCAGGCTATACATATATATTCTTGTGTCCTAGCATTTTAAGCTCCCGCAATCAAGCCTTTCTACCGCTCTTTCTTTCGTTCTGAAATCGCATGCCTCTTCTTTCCTCTTGTCCCGATAGCTCGATATTGTAGATGCTCTTCTCGGTTCCGTGTTATCTTTCGTTAAGTAATTCTTGTACTATGGGGATGCCAGCCTTGTATTTATTGAGGACATCCACAACTTGGAAAGGTCCACTTTCTCTATCGGGGCTCCAGAAATTCCAGGTAAATATACGTAAATTGTAGCCCTTATTCAAGTTACAAGAGTCGCCAACGGTTAAAGAGGTGGAAATTCGAGTCAGACTTTTAATTTGGAAGCACCTAATTTTATACTATGAATCAGATTTTTTCTGTACTTCTTGATCTACAAAATCTTATGGCAATAGACACTGTGGGCTATTAGCTAGGGGCGGTAAATCAAAATGAACATGCATTTGTCGGGATTTCATTTATTTCCAGACATTTCGTGGCTTTTTCAGAGCTTTCCGGAATTTTTTTCGGGACTTTTAGGTGCGTTTAGATATTTTTTTCTGTTCGGAAAGTTTTTGGGATTCTTCGTATTTTATGTCGGCCATTTTGTGATTTTTTTTCCACGCTTCTCGGCACTGTTTTTGGGAGTTTCCTAAAGATTTTTTGGTCATTTTGGTATTCTTTATTCGGGATTTAAATCTGAAATTTGATGTCTCAGGTGCACTTTCCCATGTAAACATCCAAAAAGTCCTTTGCACAGGTTTGTAGAAATCTCTTTTGGAAATTAAAACTGCAAGGGCAATGGCCACGGAAATATTGCAAATAATTTCAACTTACTCGTGCTAAACTAGTAATTTTAATTTTTGCCGCAAGTGCTGTTACACCATTCGAGTATTGCTGCGTGATCGGTTTTAGACAAATCACCGCTAATTATTTATTATAAATTAAGGGAATTATTTAATTAAAATGTGCATTAAAATATGGTTGTCGGACAAAAGAGGCTTAAGAAGTATGTAGTTGTGTAGTATGAGGGTTGCCACCTGTTTGAAAAATTAAATTAAATTAAATTATACACAAGTTGAAAGTGTTAAGCGAATTTCTAGATTTTTTTTTGCGTGTTTGAAGGCGTTGCCACCAAATTATTCAGTAAGTTAAATGAATAATGTTTTACAAAATGGGTATCAATCGAAATGTGTAGTTTTGAAACGGTTTTATTTCTTAACTGCATTAATTCGGGTTGACACTGGTTTGAAAAATTACATCCTTTTATATCAATTTTCAAAAATGCTTCTTACAAAATAGAAAACACAATTAACTACTGCAACCTTGCAACACTTCGCAAAAATTTCTCAAGCCAAGCAATACATGAAAATGTAGGGCATTCTACACCGTCAGTTCAAAAGCGAAAGTTGTCTCACATATGTACCAACATCAGTCGGTGTACACGCCCCTAAAATGCATTTTGTAAGCTAATCTCATTTATTTTTTCCACTCATTAGCTACCATTTTAAGCTGTACAAGCACAACGGCAAAAAGCAGTAAAATCTTAGACGCTGCCAACCATTTACACCATCGAAGCCAGCAGCGTGACTTTGTGCAGCGCCCAACTGGATTGCCTTGAAATGAGCCAGTCTCTAACGAAGCACAGCAGTCATGTGATGACAAATAAATACAAGAAACAGCAAAAGTGCCTAATAACTGAAGGAAACTATTTAGATAGTCAGACAGCAAAACTGGGGGATTGAAAAAAAAATGCAAGCCACAGCAAATGGAGAATTGTGCAATAAATAATTGATGCAAGCGCAATTTAAGTTGCTTTGAGTGCTGTAGTGGAGACGTTTGAATTACAGTTCCCATAAAATGTTGCGCATACGAACCGTAGCACGCGCATATGTATGTACGAATGTAGTATGGACTAATTCACCACAGCTGGTAGAGTCGGCCATTAGAGCCATACTAACTGCATATATACATAGCTGGTGATTCAGCATTAAAAAAAAATATAATTCTGCTGATTTTGCTGAACTTACCGGAAAAAATTACTGGAATAGTTTCCTTTCGAATTTTCGGCAGGCCAAGCACGCTGCTGCATGGAGCACACACTGCGGCTGCATGTGGGGGGGTATTGCTGCCACCCACACACACACCCACTTTTGCACTGCTATGTACATACATATGTATGTATGTATTTGTATTCTTCAACTGTTGCAATAGCCACGCTGAGCTGGGCATTCCGTTTTTACAACGTGACTTTATTGCGCTTCAGCCGATTTGCTATCGTATTTCCATGGCGCGCCGCCTGGCGTATGCTAATAAAGCCGCTTATATTTTGTACGCTTTTATTTGTTTTTTGTTTTTTTTTCGTTTTTTTTTTCAGTTAAGCATAATCGTGCAATGCAGCTGCGCGCATGCCCATGTTCGTATAGAATTACACACAAATCAGTAATCATAATAAATGCAAGCCTTTGCACCGCAATTTCCACCTATGGAATCTTAAACTTTACTTTCAGTATTTGATTTTTGTTATTATCGGCCTTTTATTAAGAGTTAATTGTAATGCAAGCTACAGCTGTTTCAGAGCAACTGGTGGTTTAGGCTTGCTGCCGCTGCTGATGGTTATGTTCGTGAATCAGGCAATTTGCGCGCGCGAGTGTGTGGCAGTGCGTTTGCCGGCTTTTTTTTTAATTATTATTTATTTATTTATTTATTTAAGTATGTATGCATATATTTATTAATTAGTGGCCAGTGACTCTGACAGCTGATAGTGACAGTAATTAGTGCGGTTATTTGCTGCTTAATTATGCGTCAATCAATGTTCGGCAGATGGTGGCCTTAACAGATTTGACATTGACATTGGCGACCGGAAGGGTGGATGGGCGGGTGTCGAATGCGTTTTAATCGAATACCAAACATGATGCAAATTTAAAATATATACATACATATGTATATGTAAGAATGTTGTTTCATTTGACATGATAAAATATGTACATATGTATGTACATATATTTCTTCTTAAGTATGGATAACCTTATGCTACGAAATAAGCAAAATTATCTTGAATGCAGTTTCTAGGAATTCCGTTACAAGAGTCACTCTAATCAATGGCATTCTTGTCACCGCAGATAGGGGAAGTAATTGAAGCGCAAATAGTAGAATACATACAGTCAGCTTCATCTAAATGAGACAATTAGTAAAAAAAGAAACGAACGCCAAACACAACCACCACGCCGATATCAGATGTAGATGTTAGAAGTAACCCGCCGCACAGTGCGACAAAAACAAATAAAGTTTCTATATAGGACTTTTTCATCATTAAGTTGGCTAAAGGGATCCTCTAAGAAGCGAAAACCGTACCCAGTAACGGCCTGTACCCCAAGTCCCCTCTTTATTTTCAGTCGAAATGTGGTCTTCGCCCAAGCACAACATTATGACAGATTTAAAGGGTAAAGTTATAAACGTGTAAAAGTATTTTGAGTAAAGAAACTCAAACAAAACCAAATGGAATCAATGTCTGAAGGATAATAAAAAACGTAAAAAACAATTGAACAAAAGAAATTTTTTAGAAGTAGAAATATAATGGTATTTTTTACAAAATTTGAGTTTTTTCGAAATTTTATTTTTAATTAAATTCTAGCCTAACAAAGTGAGGGTTTCAAGTGGAGGGTGACCCGCATTTTTTTCCATACAAAATATATTCGAAATGGAGGAAAATAATAACACCATCGGCAAAAAAAAATAATATATTAAAAATTAACCCGAATTCTTAGCCACTGGAAACTTGCACTTTATTGATCTAGAGTTTAATGGGCTATAAAACTGCATACTTAGAATTGTTTTTAGAAGTTCTTAATAAAAAGTTTGTTGTTGTTGTAAAATTTCTCAAATTTTTCTACAAAGTTTGAAATTTAGATTTAAACTATATTCACATTACAATTACTTTGTTTCGATCAAATTACTTCACATAAATCAAGTACGCTCCCATTTTCTTTGATAATTTGTATAGCGCGTATACGTACGAGTAAGTGGCTTGTATTTGATTTCAAAAAACAAATGGTTGCATACTTTTAGGCATTTTTTTTTTAATTTCCTCAACAATGGGGGCTAAAATAAATGAAAATTTTTTTTTCTTCATTTTGTCAGATTTTAACAAGCGAAATTACTTGATTTTAGCATGGTTTGCTTATAAATTACAAAAATGCCGTAAATTACGATAATGTGAACATGCTTTTAGATGGTTTTTGTGTATTTTTTTTAAATATTAAAAATTAAACAAAAAATCAAAAATAGTTAACATTTATCAAAATATCGTGTTCCTATTATTTTTCACATGACTGTATGTAAAAAGGAAATGATAAAAAAATTAAACTTTATTCCCAACGACTCTGTTAAACAAAATCTACAAATCTCAGCTTTAAGTTCCGCATTCAACAATAATTTAAAAAAAAAGCTTAACTGATATTTCTATACATACACATATATGTATGTGGCCATTCCAGACCAATTCGGGCACCATTTGGCTTTGCATTTTCGATTTGTTATAATTTGTTATGTTATAGTATTAATTGAGTGAGGGCTTCCTGATTTTCTACACTTTTTATCCAACCGATTTCAAGATTTGGATTTTTGCAAAAAAAGAAACACTCAAATTTTTTAACAATAGATTGGCGCTTAAAAAATATGTTAGTGTTTGGCCGAGCTTCTCCTCCGATTTCTGGCGTGCGCCTTGATGTTGTCACATGACGATTGCATTTTTATGAGAAGCTATTTTTAATAGTAAAAATACACTCGGAGTATTATTGTACAATTTTTAAGTTGATTCCAACAAAACATGTACTGATTATTGATTTGCTTGAAAATATTTTCTAAAACACTTGCACTCAGTCCGATAATGGGATAACAATGGGAATTTTTTTTTTTAGTCGAATTTTCAAATTAATGAAAAACTAATTAAATTTTGACCAACTTAATGCCAAGAACTCTGACTGCGTCAAATCAAATGCATCAATCAAAATTAAATCGTGGTATTCGCTCTTTTATGTATTCGTTGTATCTTGTGTAAGTGAATGAACACTAACTAATACAACTAATGATTTTTTTTTTGTATGAAATGTGAGCAGGATATAATGTTACCCATACGCCATGGCCGAATATCCAAACGTTTGATTAAACTTTAAGGTAAACGAAAGCAATCAACTCGCGAAAGTAATTGATCGTAGCAATTATGCATTTAATTTCTTCCTCTACAATATAATCTTTTTTGATTAAAGCATTTGATTTGACGCAGTCAGGGTTCTTTACGTTGACGAAATTTGTTAATTTTTCATTAACTTAAAAATTAAAAAAAAAAAAAAAATGATCCCATTGTTATCCCATTATGGGATTAGGATTACGAGTTGCAGAATGAGTGACAGTTTTTAGAAAAAATGCATAATGTTAAGGAATTTGCTAAATGGAAAAAAATCCGTAGTTTTTGTTTAATTTTAAAATGTAAGTACAGTAGAATCTCGAAAAAGTGAACCGAAATGTCCCAAGGGTAATCAACTTTTTCGAATTATTAACTTTTCTAAGCGCTTTTCAAAATTTTAATAAATATAATAATAAACAGAGTTTTTAGGAAAAAACACGCTAAATTTATTTCAATGACTTAGTTTTCATCATTACGGAAAAGAAACTAGGATTTAATTTGACTTTTTCTTTTTTGTTGACATTTTTTAAACCCACAAACAGTACACAACTCACAAATTAATTCGAACGCTTACGACATAAAGAAATTCGGTGAATACCCGTAAACAAATTCAGAAAAATGTATAAGCTCAGAAAAGTTAATTTTTTAGGGCGGTACATGAACACTGCAATTCGGTTAACCTAGCCGAGCGATTAACTTTTTCGCGAGTTAACTTTTTCGCGATTCTACTGTACTTTAGGGTGGTCCAAAAATGCATGCATGAAGCGTAAAATGTTAAGCTCCCACCGTCTAGGATTTTTCCAAATGGAAAAAATACCAGTATTTTTTTATTAAAAAAAATTTATTTAGAACTGCCTCAAAGCCCACAAAGGTTTCTATGTACATATTTTAAAGGGGGGAAAACACTACTTCGTAAAAATGGTATAGAATTCTCGAAAATCAATATTTTTCGATAAGAAAACTCTTTTTTCTTTGCGAGACTTCCAATAACAATACCCAATTTATTTCTTTAACAAATTTTTAATTTATACCATTTCTACAAAAAAGAAAAAGTGTTTTTCGCCCATATAAAATACATAGAAAACTCTATGGGCTTTGAGGCAGTTGTAAATATCATTTTTTTTTAACAATATACGGATTTTTTTTTATTCCATTTAAAAGAATCCTAGGGCGTAAGAGCTTAACATTTTAGACTTGTTTTTTTTAACCACCCTAATGTATGTACATAAACACTTGGAAACCAGTTACACATTGGAAACAAAGTATTGCTAATACAAACAAAAAGGCGCACACATATGTATGTACATACATACATACATACATACATACACGAACACTGTAACAGGATTTAAATAAATTTTAGCTTAGAAAATCCAAATAACTTGTTTTACACAATCACTTATTCGTGATTATACATACATAAGTATGTACGCAATTGTTTATTGCTTTTGATTGCTAAACTATAGTGTATACAAACATATACCACCTTTTCTGCAAGAATGTCATAATACGAAAACACGATACACGTGTGATCGATCAGCTAATTAAGCCAGCAACATTTTGGTAAATTGTGGCTATTTGGCTTTCGTTTATTTAGTGTTTATTATTTTTTTATAAAAGTCTAGCTCTTTATATAGCAAACACCATATAAATCCAGATTTAAAACTTTGTGCAAGAATTATGAAAAATCTGCAAAGTTTCAGCTAAGTTTTCAACTTGCAACAGTGCTACTTGGAAAAAAATGCGTCATGAAGTCAGAAAAAAAACATTAAAAATCAACGCGATTTTTTAGCAACTTAAGACATTATTACCCTAGAATTTAATGGGGAATGAAACTGTATACTTAAAAAAAATCTAAAAAATCTGAATACAAAAATTTAAAATCTAGCTAAAACTTTGCAGATTTTTCGTAATTTTTGCACAAAGTTTGAAATCTGAATTTATGTAGTGTTTGTTATATAATGAGCTAGATTTTTATGGAAAAATAATAACCAATAAATAAACAAAAGAAAAATAGCCAAAATTGATCAAAATGTTGCTGGCTTAATTAGCTGATCACAAGTGTATGTACATACAAAGCGATGTTAAATAAAAGCTTGTAATAAATGAGCGATATGTATGTGTTTATTTCAAATGTTCAACGAAGTAGGGGCGGCACTCCGCCACCAAAATTATAATTTCAAAGTAAATCAAGCGAAAATTTCCGTGGAAAATTAGGATTTTGCGAACAAATTTAATTGACTTTTGAAAAATTCACTCACTTACATAATTATCTACATATTTTTGCTAATTAAAATATAAAAATATTACACATATGTGTGTACATTAGGGTGGTCCAAAAACAGTAAAGTCGGAATTGTAATGCTCTCACCCCCTATCAAAAAAAAGGTAGACCCCTATTTTTATTCTGAAACCAAAAAATGTTTAGAGGTCGCTCAAAGCGCTCAAAGTTTCCCATGTATTTTTATATGGGAAAAATAAAATTTTTCGTAGAAATGGTATAGAATCTTGAAAATCAATATTTTTCGATTGGAAAACTCTGGTTCTCTTCGAGAGACTTTCAATAATAATACCCAATTGTTTATTTAATCATTTTTTAATACCAACGATTTTTTATTGGCCGCCCCATTGAATTTTTCGGGGTTTTTGTGGGTTTTTGGCGGACCGATAAATTATAGTTGCGATGAAAAAATGGTTAAATAAAAAACTAGGTATTATTACTGGGAATTTCCTGCAGATAAAAATAGTTTTTTGGTACAAAAATATGAATTTTTAACTATTCTATACCATTTCTACGAAAAGTCGTTTTTCCTCATATAAAACACATGGAAAACTTTGGGCGCTTTGGGCGACCTCTAAATATTTTTTGATTTCAAAATAAAAAAAATAAGGGAACATATTTTCCGTATAGAACAAGCCTGCGGGGGGAAGGGGGTAAAAAGTCCGACTTTACTACGAAGAAAATGCCGTCCCAATTTTTTTATTTTGTTCCAATAGCCCAATATAAAATCTGTAAAAATGTACCAACCGTGTGAAACTGCCTTTATGTCTTCTCTTAATAATTATGTACATCATTTATGGGACTTTCATTGAAATGAAACTTCTTAATCGAGCTCGGAGATTTAAAGCCACGATTGTTCATGTCATCGAATCTGTATCGTTCGTCCGATTTTCAAAAATGAGATGTCAAAGGGCTTTGCTTTTACGTGATTTTAGTTTTTTGAAAAGGGTGTCACATGCTAGAATATCAAATTCAAATAATCGCATTCGGAGAAGTTTACGTAAAATGCCGAGAAATCGGCTATAAGTGTACCAATTCTATTAAAATAAAATCATTTTCGTCTTGAACTAAATTTCCCGAGATACGAGCAAAATAAAAGTCCCGTATAATTAATATGAAAAGACGTAAATCATTTCCGCCTTGAAATTAATATAATTATTAAGAGAAGGTGTAAATAATTTCCATTTGAAAATATTCGTCCTGCGAGACGAAAAAAAAAATATTTCACGTTAATATTTATAATACAAAGACGAAAGAACCGTATCTTAAAACAATGCTACTTTTTTGATCCTAAGTATTAAAATAATTATTTTGGATGTCTGTTTTAAAGCCGTTTATCTCGAGTGTTGCTTTTTTGAGTTATCACAGGATTGCAGTAAATGAGTGATACATGTATATAATAAGGATTATTTAGAAATCGCTAAAGCAGAAGGTATCTAAAATATGAACACTGCCGGAACAAAGTATTGGCACAGGAAATTTTTCACAATATATGCAACAATTTTTATTCTAATATTTTTCCGCAAATTTTGTATAAAAATATGGTTCATTCAACAACAAAAAACATAAAAATAAAATTCCTAAGCTTTGTGCAAAACTCGCGAAAATTCAGCAAATTTTCATCAAAATTTTCAACTTTTTAATCAGATCATTTAGAATTTTTTTGAGTATGCAGTTTTGCTGCTCATTAAATTCTTGTAAAAAAGTGCAAGTTCGGAGTTAGTAAAAAATCGCGTTGATTTTTGAGAATTTTTTTGTTGACGGTGTTGGCATTTTTTCCATATAAAGTATTTTCGAAAAACATTTTTTGTATGGAAGAAATTGCGTGAAAAAACTTGCACTTTATTATAAAAAAATTGATTGTGCTACAATTCTCTATACTAAAAAAAAATTCTAAAAAATCAGATTAAAAAGTTGAAAATTTTCATGAAAATTTGCTGAATTTTCGCGAGTTTTGCACAGAGGTTAGGAACTATACTTTTATATTTTTTGTTGTAGAATGAACAATATTTTTATACGAAATTAGCGGAAAAATATTATTATTTATTTATTTCAGCCTTGGAATACAGAATATTCTTACAGACTACTCAGCTAACACTAATTAAGGCTACTAAAACTTAAAAAAAATTAGCGGAAAAATATTATAATGAAAATTTTTGCATTGTGAAAAATTTGCTGTGACAATACTTTGTACCGGCAGTGTATGTACGTTCGTCATTGTAAATAGTAGACAGCTCTTCTTGTAAGAAAATTGCCGCTCAAGATCTTTGGCAAGTCGTACAATGTAATGACTTCTGCATTGTATGCCTTCTTACATTATCAGCTTCGAAAAAGTTTAAATGAACTACCTTTTCGGGTTTATTTTCTGTAATAATTTATTTATCACTCAGCTATTTTAAGCTTGCGTTTCCCACCGCAAGCCACAGAGTTTGTTATAAAAGTGCAAATATAAGTAGTCAGCAGCATATGTGCGGTTGCAAACGATAATTGACACAGCGCTTATGCGAATTCCGCCTGACAGAGAAACTGGTTGTTGATTAGCAACAATGTGATTTTACTCCCAACGAAACGCTCCATGCCACGACACGTTGCTGTGTATTTCTAGCTTTTTGCATACCTGCACGGTAAGTAAATAAGCAGATTGCAACGCTGAAACGCTGCGCTTTTCTGCGTGACTGCCTTGCTGGCTGATGAGTTACATCATTCGAAAAACCAACCTATCCACGAATATGGCATTGATGGAATTGTGTTGACTGTAGACACCAAATCATTAAAACATATAAAATCGACAACAGAAATATTTATGAGCGGTAAATGAACAAAACAAAACTAAAATAGCTTATGGCGTATATCTATAAACCTCCTAGTATTAATAGCTGTAAAATGCGATAAGCGCTGCTGATAATAGTACATAAGTAGTTTGTAATGATAAAATCACAGATAAAACGAGTGGTGTGCAACTTACCGCTTTTGCCCCGCTATCACCGCTGGAAGACCAATAGGGAGACACAGCTGCTGATGGCTGTGCCAGCTAATGTCCAGTTGGCTCAATTAGGTCGCTGTTGGTTTCTGCAGCAGTCGAATGTACTTTGTTGGAATGTGTTCAGCAGCTTATTCAATCCAATTAAATTTTCTCAGATGTTCAAGTAGCGCTGATTTTCATTTGCTAGCGATTTTTATTTTTTCATGCAGCGTTCGCACTATGCACCGATTTTACTTTTGGCTCCAAAGCCCTTATCTCTTTCGAGTCACTTTGTCATTAAGCGGACATACATATACGCTTGGCACTGCATCAAATTTTGCACCCTAGGGGATTTTTTCGATAATTCCAACAAAAAATGCTTATTTAGCTCTTTTAACAAAATAATTAAAGTTTTAGCTACAATGGAAAACTCACATAACCAACCACTTGAAAGCTTTTCGAACAATTGACAACTCTGCCGCGCTAGGCTCGCTCCACAAACTACGCAGCAGCGAAAGCGACAGCTGACAGCAACGAATCAGCGTGGAAATTGTCAATAACTAACAAAATTGGTGAATAACATTTTCACCTCAAGCCAAATTGAGATTGCCCAGTAAACAGAGTCAAATAAATTTAAAGAAGGAGAACTTGGATAGCGAATTTGTACATTTAACTTATCTTACAGCCCTAATCGTGTAATGTCACAGCCGTCAAGTGTCATTATCGTGTCATCAACTGTAGTCATAAGTAAAGCTCGTTTTATTTGCCAATTGTGGCGAAAGTTTCTCTGTAGTGAAACATCTGTTCTTTGTTTACAATTGAATTATTCTTTTTGACTGCCACTGCAACAGACTGGATTTCTTTTAAACAAAATACACCGAAATGGATAACTTTTCGGTGTCCATCCTAGTTTTATCGATTGTTTTTGCGAAAGAGAGGAGAAATGCCAAATGTAAAAGTAAACAAAAATGTACGCTAGCAAGTAAAAGAGGTTTGTAAAGGTATTTTTAATAAAATGTTAAGTTAAAATATATTTATATTGCTTATTATAGCAGAAAAACGTGATCACGGTGGCACAGAGAAGAAACATAAATTTTCCTTGAGATGTGAGAATAACAAGCACAACAAATTTGACGGCGAATAATCTGAGATTTGCCTGTGTAAACGGGGTGATTAAAAAACGAGCTTTGATTGAGATAATATTGATATGTGACCATATTAATACAAATTTGTAACTTTTTTCGGCAAAATTAATAAAATTTAAAATATTAACATGTGTTTTAGCGTTGTCACGTACTCAATAGGTCACCACAAAAATAATAGCAATTGTCAGCGTTAGAGCTTTCAAATTGCCCTCTGTACACCTAAACGTGACAATTGATTATAAGCATGACAATAGTTATAGCAGAGAGTTTTGTCATTGCACGCAAATAGGGCTGTTAAAATAAAGGTATTTTAAAAGAAAATGTGTGTTTCAAATAAACTTTATAAGAGTGTATAATACATAATCAAATAATTTTTGTAGGGAAATTTTATATTTGAAATTGAAGGTTTATAAAATATGTAGGTGTACTGGTTAAATAAGTTGCGTTCGCCAGTTGTTGGCTGGAAAAAGTTGCCATTCAGAGTTTATACACCTTCTCTTCTCTTCGTTTTCTATTGCGTACATCATGTGCAGGCATGGGCAGAGAGTTAGCAGGTGCTAAAAGAGCGTAAGCGTTGCGTGTACGTATACAAGCGAGAGCGCATCGATGAGAACACGACAGCATGCAAAATGAATTAGGTACACTAACACATGCTCACTTTTAGCTCACGCTTGTTTGTGGTAGTGCCCACCTCTGATCATGTGCAAGAAAATGTCAAAATCATTTGTTTTTGTTGTTTGTGTGGGAAAGCGTACGCAGTATAAAAACAGAAACTCGTGGTCGTCCAAAATAGCAGTTTGGTAATTTCTCATTTTTTTCAATTAAATAAAAAGCTTTAAACTAATTAGAAATTTTACCTCCAATTTAGCTTCCACACTTCGCATTTCAAATTAGTTCCGTGCAACTGTAATCTTCAAAAGAGCTGCATCAAAATGGGTATGGTACAGAAGCGCAAGAAAATGCACTCCGGTGACACGCACCTACGTCGCCGTTGGCGTGTGCGCAGTCGGCGACGTGATCTCGACCAAATTGACGACGATTTGCGTACACAATCAGCAGAGCTCATCAATCAACCGGTGGATCTCGATCAGCCTGGATTCGCGCAATTCTACTGTGTACACTGTGCCAAATACTTCATCGACGATCATGCAATGCAAGCACATTTTCGCACCAAAGTGCACAAACGTCGTATGAAGGCGTTAGAATTGGAGCCATACACGGTGGAGGAAGCTGAACGTGCTGCTGGACAGGGTAGCTACAAAGCTCCAAAAAAACGGGTAATGGAAACACAACCCACAAAAGAGCAGGTCAAAAAGGGAAAACGCATACGGGTCGATGAAAAATTGGAGGAAGATAAAGTGCCTAAAACTAAGCGAAAAGTTGAGAAAATGCAATCATAGGTGGAGGAAATGGAAATACTCCTTTTTGGGACTAAGGAATGATACTAACAAAATATGTATCATTTCATTTGTAAAATGTAAAAACTGTTAATAAAAACGTGCGTTAGATTTAAAATTGCCGGAATATTACTTTAACCTTTTTTCAAGCAACGCGAGAATAATCGCACTTGGTAATAATTGGTTGAAAAATGTAAATGTTTAATATGTAGGCCAAAGTATTTCTACGCAAAGTACTAGGAATAGAATCTCAGCTAAGGTGCGCTAATAAAAGAAGGAAAAAGAGCATCATTTGGGGGAGGTGGCGCTCCAAGAGGAACTGTTTCGATAGCAGAGGATATTCAGCTCACGCCGTCTTTAGTTGCTTCTACATCACAAGGTGCCGATAAATATTGGTGATTTAGATTCAATGATGGTTGTCTTCAGCTCCAGGTATGTTAATGTTGGTGGCAGTTCCTACAGAGGGTTTTTATTAGCCAGGATTATTATTGGCCCTGTCAAGCCAAGGCATCAGTCTCTTTTATTTCCAAACTATAATTGATGGGGATGCCTTATTTGCGCAACTATGTTCCAATTCGGCATTTATCCATGGATGCGTATATTGGATATTTCCATCAATAATAGTTTAAAAATGAAAGCTAAATATAGGTTTCAAAATACTATCTCTACTCAGAAGCATATCGTCCTTTAAAGCGCAAACCCGCGTATCGTGGATCTGCAAAACCTCGTAGCTGACATTTGTGCCAAAAATTTAATTTTCTCACCGGAAACTCCTGGCATCAAGCCTTATCCATTCGTATCAAAATATCGATATTTAGAGATTTAAAGTAGAGATAATTGGAGATTAAAGAGAGAACCGTTGTGAAATAAGACACTTTTTGCTCTCACCTGTAAAATTTGGGTAGCCTCCCATACGAGGTTTTGCTTATCTTGATATGCGGCATTGTACATTAAACGACGAATGTATGTATGTACATATATAGTACATATGCGTATCGATGCGGTCTAATAAAGCAAAATATAACAAAAATACATATGCTATGAACTATGAAACAAAACCTCTAAGTTTTTGTAGTTCAACAAATAATTTTAATTTCAATTAGTACGTTCTATATTAAATTATCAATTCTAAATCACACGACATACACAAAATTACACACAAATATACATTTCTAATCTAATAATTTTGTTTTAATATTGCACAGTAAACTGTAAAAAAATCATAAATACATATTTGTAACGTTTACCCTTTTATTTGCTGTAATAATACTAAATAAATTATAAGTAACTAAAAATTATGTGTAAGCGCAAATTTTCAACAAAAAAGAAACAAAAACAAATGAAAGCATAATCATCAAATAAAGCGTGTAATTTACAATTTAACTGGGTACTTTTCGAAATGATGCCACTTTCCGTAGTGGCTAGCTGCCGGCTAAGGAGTTCGGTCACTGGGTCCCTTTGCTCTCTTCTTAGTAATCATCGCATTTTTGCATGATTTTGAAAAATATATTTTATACTAGTATATTACATAAAAACACTACTACGCTATGATTCACAATATTTCCAAACGCATTTGTAAAATTTTTACAGACATCATCCTTCGATTTAGACTGGGCCAAAACGATTGCTATTAGTTTCTAATCATAATAAATACATCAGAATACGAAATGATCGTCGTACAATTTAACAAGGCGATTTGGGGTCCGGTAACTGCACAGACACAGGCGCATGCGCGCCTATACTGCGCTGACCGGTATTCATGATTTACTACGTATGACTGAGGTCCACAAACAATCTCAACAATTTGCAACTCGCAGACAATTAACGAACATTTTTAGGGGCTGCCTAACTTCCAGTTTCTTTAGGTTTCTCTCTCCCCTTCCGCCCACGTTTGCCACGTCATTTGCGCAAACTTCAAGGTTCTACTTTATCACGTGCACCCTTCTTCTGTATGCTCTCTATGGAGATAGCCGTTCTATTTACATTATTATTATTATTATTATTGTTGTTACTAGTAACACTTGAACTCTGGCTGCTGCTGGTGGTGGCCATTTCACTGAAGAAGGGATGTTTGAGCGCCTCATCAGCGGTGATGCGTTGATGTGGATTCACTTCGAGCAGTTTGTACAGCAAATCGTAGGCGCTTGCGGGGAAAGGGTCATCGCCGTCCAGCGGTTCGGTGTTGTAGTTGGTTTCCGTGCACAAGCAGTTGAAGTAGAATTGATCACAGTTGCGACACACTTCACAGGTACCATCCGGCCGCTGATACTTCTTCAGCAGCTCTGGTGAGCTGAATTTCACGCGATTTCGAAAGCGCACACACAGCTTGCGTAGGTCCAGCGGCCGCGTCTTTTGGCTCAGCGTCACCAAGCGGTCGAGTATGAAGGCAGTCTTACGTATGGTCTTGTCGCCGAATATAGTGACCATCTCAGCAAGCGCCACAAAGTCGTTCGGCGCCTTGAAAAACGGGTACACCGATGACAGTATGGAGAGGAATATGACGCCCGCAGCCCAAATGTCAACGGCAGTGGTCTGATCGGCATACTTCAGTAGCACTTCAGGCGGCCGATAGCCGGGCGTGCCGGCGCGTGATGCGTGCATCTCTTTTTTGACGAGGCAGATGTTGCAGACCTGCGGATTGCCATAGCACACGCACTTCGGGCCGTTGGTGACGCTCATATTGCGATTGGTGTTGTATTTGTTGGCCAAGCAGCTCTCCATGCACTGTGCTGCGCCGGCATTCGAGCCGGTGGCTGCAGCATCCTGTGCGGCACTGTTGGGACTGCGCATGCCGCCTCCGCTTTGACGCAATTTCTGCTGCAGGCGGGTGCTTGCCGAGCTTCCGAGTATGGCGGACTTTACCTGCCGTCCTAGCTGCGCCTCGCAAATGCCATTATCGCCGGCGTTGTTGTTGTGGTTGGTCGCGTTCGTGCCGCTTCCCATTGCTAGGTTGGAAACCGCGCCCAAAGCGCTAGTCTTGTTGCCGCCCGTCGCAGTGATCTCGTTCAATTGCTTCAGTGGCATCTTGAATGGCGAACCGCCAACTATGCAGCTGTTGGCGACACGCGCATTGGGCGTCGCATTTGCGGTAAATTCCTGATCGCCATGTGGCCCGGTGCAACGCGGACGCTTTGATCCGCCATAAGCGTCACCAGCCGCCACGCTGCCATTCGAATCGGCCGTTCTGTTGGACGCCGAGTCTTCGCCGTCGCGCGGACGCTTGCCTTCCGAGCCCATCGCCAATGAGAGCGGCTGTTCACAGCCCCCTTCCAGCGTGTTCGCCACATGAGATGTGGGCACCTGTTGCGCCAGGCCGAAGTCTACCAGCAGGAATTGGCGCTTGCGTCGGTTGTACAAAAAGTTGCTAGGCTTCACGTCGCGGTGAATGACATTGAATTTGTGGACGTGCCGCAGGGCGATCAGCAAATTCCGCATGTAGTGCTGCAACTCGGACAGCTCCATTTTGTTGAAGAAGTCGTGAAAACGATCGTGTTGCATGTACGGCATGATAAAGGCCACCGATTCGTTGTAGCGTATGCAGCAGTTGATGCCGACGACATTGTCGGTGCCGCTGAAAAGAGAAACGGGAAAATGTGAGTGATGATATGTGATAGGCTTAAATGAGATATAATGCAGAACTGTACTCTCAAGAAATTGTAAACCTGGCGTCTATATGTATGTACATATGTACATGGAGCGCTGGTATAGATAAAATTTTGTTGCTAGGTAGAAATGGCTGAAAATTCTTGAAATCGAACGATAACCACGCCCACATCCCATATAACGGTAATTTGGAAAAGTACGATACCTTCTATAAATCAGTAACTACTAATTCATTTAAAATTGATGTTTGCAATAATTCTTTAGCATTAAATAGATTTATGAAAAATTTTGGATATGAAACAAGTTTTAATTGTTTAAAATTTAATAAATATACATATGATGTATAAAAAGAATGAATAAAGAAAATGTGAAAAAACTGGGATTTTAGCGAAAGTATAGGTGCTTTTAAAATTTTTCATGCGTTTTTTACTATAAATTTCATAAAAATATGGTTCATTCTACAACAAAAAAAAACATAAAAAAAATAATAATAATAAATAAAAATAATAATTTCTAAACTTTGCGCAGAATTTCCTAAAATTTAATAAATTTTCATGCAAATTTTAAACTTTTTAATCCGATTTTTTGAGTTCTTGAGTTTTGCAGCCCATTAAATTCTAGTATAAAAAATGCAAGTTTGAAGTTAGTCGAAAATTGCTTTGATTTTTGAGATTTTTTTTGAAGGTGTTTAGCATTTTTCCGTACACAGTATTTTCGAACATTTATTTTTAAAGGAAAAAATTGTCAAAAATCAACGGTAAGTCCTGGATACTTCAAATTTCCACTTTATTGCAATAAAATGTATTGCGCTACAAATCTGCATACTCAAAGGAATTCTAAAAAAATCTGGTTAAAAAGTTGAAAATTTGCATGAATATTTATTGAATTTTCCCGATTTTCGCACAAAGTTTAGAAATTATATTTTAATGTTTTTTGTTGTAGTATGAAGCATAGTTTATAAAAAATTTGCGGAAAAATGATAGAATAGAAATCCGCACCCACCATTTTGCCCAAAAGATGGTCTGAATGTGGCTGCTGTATTTCCAGGAGTGACCCAGCTGGTCAGCTTCTGTTCTATGAAGCTATCCTAAAATTGCTTTCACTGAGTGAGAAAATTAAGAAAATTTATTTCGGTGGCTACAACAATAATAAGAGAAACATAAAAAAGATAAAACATTCCTAGTGAATTAAAAGACGTGCAGAAATAAAGGTACCTATTTGAAAAAGTTTTGTTTTAAAAACAACATTAAAACTATTAGTTTTTTCATAAATTTTATTAAAACTATTAATTTTTTCTCATATATTTCAAATTTATTTACTAAAAAAAAAACAATTTTTCTCCTTGAACCACAAATCGTTAAACCCGTCATAGAAAATGGATTGATTAAATATTTAACAGCAAAGTGCGTCAAGCGAAATAATTTACAACAAAAAATTCAATTCACTGAAAAGCTCAACAAATTTATATTGGCAATTATCATCGACAGAAAGACGAGAAAGTGTTCGCGCTGTTATTTACGTAAATAAAAATTCGTTGAATAAAATTAAACCCAACAAAAAAAGCAACACAACGAAGCCTGAGCGAGTGACTGGCAGCTCATAGAGGAAGCGTCAGCGGACGTCATGCCGTTCCCGCACCCGCCCAAGCGCCTCATTCAAAAACATGCGCCTCACTGACGTTGTAGGGATGCATGTACATATGTATGTAACAGCTCCACATACATCTTTCATATGTATGTATGTCAATATAAAAAATAAATAAAGCAATCTTGAACTTAATTCACGTATGTAAGTATAAGCGCCTGCCGTGTGATATGCAGCTGTGGGGGAGTTGTTTAGCAGTTGGGGTCGCCCCATTCCGCCCATCATTGCACTTGGAACAAGTGTGTAGCCGCTTAAAAGTGATATCTGAATGTAGCCGCTACAACAACAACAATAACATCTGAAATGAATTGTTGACATTTGAAAGCGAAAAACACGCCACTCACTAGCGCACCTTAGACGCTGTGCAGTCTGATGGTTAACGGCACACTTTGGCTGCCGACCTACCACCCCTAGGTAGGCAGAAAGTCAGACCGACAGCCAACCTTTCATCACGTCGCACTGAAAGCGGAATAGAAATAAATTTGCTTGTGACGTACATACGTCGTCGATACGCTGTGACGTTCCGTCCACTTTTAGAAGCAGCTATCAAAGATGAATAAAGCAACAAAAAGAAAGGAAAGAATAAAACAGAGGCAACAAAATAGTCACAAAGCAAAGTGGAATCTAATCAACTAGTATATGTACATGCAATGAGCGATAGTGCACGCTTTGCCACGCACACACCGCGCGCGTTAAGCACTACCGCAACCAGCCGGCCATGCGAAAGACGAGAGGGAAGAGCCAGACATGGTAGTGAGACGCTATATTGATCTGGAAGTATATTACAGCAGGAAAAGCAACAACTGCAACTTTGCTGGCGTACAATTGCCTTCAACGGCGGAGCGAAGGTGAAGGTTACACCGACCACAATACAGATACCGATACAGGCACAAACCAGACGGCAATTGTATGTTGATATTTACGCAAAGTGCTTACGAGCCGACAACGACGAAGCCAGCAGCAACGTCTGCAATGTTAATTGTGCTCAAGTGCTCGTACGTCAGTGGCGATCGATTGACCGTGTAGTCACCACCTTGAAGGAAAAATTGGTGCAATTACCCGAAAAATACAATCTTAGGTCTAGGAGCTTTGTATCTAGACCAAAGATAGTCCAAAAATTTAAATAAATGTAATGAAAAACATGTGAATTGTGCAAAAAATGGTCCGAATGTAATGCATAAAGTATGAGTTTTGATCTAAAATTGGTTACAATGTCATGCAAAAGCGGACAATGGGTAAAATTAGCCATTTACTGATATGTAGGCGCTTAGTCAACGAAGTTATATGTACGACGCTGGCATGTAGAGAGAGCATCCGCTTAAAAAATCAGAGAACCCCGGTTCGCATCGCAGCTGGGGCAAGTTATAATTTTTATTTTATTTTATTTTATTTTGTTATCTAAAATTGGTTACAATGTAATGCTGAAGCAGACAATTGGACCGAGCCTAGGGCATTCAATGTTAAATGTAAATAGAATTTTACAAGTGCTTGGACTAAACTTTGGACTACTTACAATCTCCTGCCGTCTATTCCGAGATCCTACAGGGCAGCAACAGCACAAACACAATCACCCTCAATTCGGCTCGTAATTGCGGTGGGCGGTGTGTGCACGTGCTCGTGGACGACGCAGCGGGGTGGAAAGGTTGGCTGTTGCTCTTTTAACATGCGCATTTAGAAAATAGTTTGATGTTGACGTTAATTCGCATTGAATGAGTGCTGCTGAAAGCCGGCCGCCACCAGTGGTTACAGCCCCAGACCCAGTACAAATGCACAGTATACTCAGTGGGTACATTTGTAAGCAGATGTTAATCTACGCACATTCGCATAAGTATGCACGTACATACAGTCCATCAATTAAGTTTAGGTACATCGATTTTTATGCAATACGGGCAACTGTTGGTTGTTGCTCTTTTAATTATATTATTTTTACCAATTTTTTTTATAAAAATATGGTTGATTCTATGACCAAGGCCATAAAAATTAGAGCTCCAAACCTTGTACCAAATTAAAGAAAATTCTGCCAATTTTCATCAAAATATTACACTTTTTAATTACACTCTTTAAAAAACAAACTGAGTATGCACTATTCAAGCCCATTCAATTTTAGGACAATAATGTATGTACAAGCCTGAGGTAGCTAGGGCTTACCAATGATTTTTTGCAATTTTTTTTTTGTTGAATGTGCTCATTTTCTCCATATAATAATAAAATCGAAAATTTTTTATGTAGAGAAAATGAGCGACTCCTTTAACAAAAAAAATGTGTCAAAAATCATTGGTAAGTCCTAGCTACCTCAGACTTGTATGTACATTATTGCACTAAAATTGCATGGGCTACAAAATCAACTGCATACTCAACTTTTTTCAAAAGAGTGTAATTAAAAAGTGCTATATTTTAATGAAAATTCGCAGAATTTACTTTAATTTTGCGTAAGGTTTGGAGCTCTGATTTTAGGGATTTATGTTGTAGAATTATAAAAAAGTTGCGATAAATAAAATAACCAGAAAAGAGTTGCCCATATTGCAAAAAATCGATGTACCTAAACTTTATTGATTGACTGTCCTATATACATATGTATGTAGATACTCAGCACCTACAATTGCGAAATTTTCGTGCCAGCAATGAATTCGTAGGCGTACCACAAATACACTAAAGGCAAAGGAAGTGCTCGGCAGTCAACTATACGAGTAATGGCCTTTTCACCCGATCAAGTAGAGGCAGTGTACAAACCTACTTAATATAGAAAGGTCCTATCTCACATCGTCGCTGAAATATAAAAAGCCGTAACTAAGTTAAAATTTAAAATTCCTGTTTTGATTGATTATGATGTATTTCATCGAATTATAAGTCCCCACATCATTTTAAGCAATTAAAAATTTTTAGTCAGTTACGGCTTTTTGCATTTCAGCGACTATATGAGTTAGGGCCTTTCTATATTAAGGTAACGATATATATGTATGTATACCTGCTAACTGATACACATATTTACATACAAAATGTACATACCATATGCCATGTGCGTGCACTTTAGCAGTGGATTTATTTCGATACGAAAATCTTTGCAAAGGAATTTTTAATTTTTGCTGAAATACATGTATGTACGTCATAAGCCCCCACCATAATTTAATGTGCTGTTGACGACGTCAGCGCTTGGGCGCGTGAGTGGCAATATTTTACAAGTTTTTTTTTTTTTGCAAAAACAAAAAGAAAAAATTAGAAGCGTATTTCTCTTGACAATGGTACGAATGCTTTTGATGGTCGTGCTCTAATTTTCTTGATAGAAGCATTCAAATGTATTGAAAATAATTATGTATGGAAAATATGACTAACATTTTGTGTAGAATTTGCGAAATTAGCCATCAGATAAAATTCTGTGGAAGTACACAACAAAGATGTGGTTATTTTTAGATATATTTCTTTGGATGCTGACTCTGTAGGCTCATAAATTAAAGAAGTGCCATCTATATTCTCAACATATACAGCGCCAGGCAATAAAGCAATGCCCGTATGCAGTTTTTAAGAATTTCAAAGTTTTTGAGACTCTGCATGCCTTCTAGAAGGGCTTTTCCTATTTACAATTGAAGCGAATGTATAAGTTTACAAACGAATTGCAATATTCTTTTTAAGTTGGAATAAAACATATGGGTTTGATATGAATCTTACATGAATTATTTAAAGAAGTATGATTTTACCACGTTTATATAATTTCTTTATGAACTAAAGTAGTAGATTTAGGAGAACTCCTCCAAAAGGCCTCCTATTGGTAGAAAACGAGGAATTATTTCCCTTTGTGCTACAACATACAAAAATTGAGAGAGAAAAGAAATGAACGGGCTACTGAAATTATCTACATATATTATTAAACTTTTTGCAATAGGCTTTATCCCCAAGAAGGAAATCTACAAATTTAGTAAAATAGTGGCGTACGTTTCTCATATAATTCCTAAAAAATATGGAAAAAATCGCTAATTACATAGAGAGTTCCAAAAAGCTTTAAGTTATTCGAAGCGAATTTATTTTTTCGCAGCATTCAGCTTTTTCAAATTTTTAGAGCCTTATTCATTTCTCACCACTTTCAAAGTTTTGAAAAACAAAGTTTTTTGTATATTGCAAAGCCGATGCAAGGATAAGCGTTTATATTTTTTTTTTAAACTTTATGAATTTATTGACCCTGTTTCAGTGCACACTACTGTAGCTTCTATAGCTAATGATTATATTGAGTTACAAAATATACATAAATATCGTTACCTTAATATAAAAATGCTTAACTCATAGTCGCTGAAATGTAAAAAAACCGAAACTGACTAAAATTTATAATTGCTAAAACGATGTGGGGATTTATAATTCGATGAAATTCATCCTAATCAATCAAAAAGGAATTTTGGAGTTTTACTTAGTTAGTTGACATTTTAGGCGGCCTAGGAAGGTCTTCAAATTAAAATTCTGACAATTAAAGGAGCTGCTACACATTCCTTATAGACCATCTTACGTATCGTAATAAACTAAATATTCCAAATTTTCACCAACACTGTCACTTACCCAATTTTCGCCATGCACTGCAGCTCCTTCATTATCCTATCCGGATGACTGGTGGGTATGTGATGTTTTATTGCGAATTTACGTCGCATATGCTCCGGCAAACCGCGTTCCTTCTTCAAAGTTCCCAGCAGCACCGTACTGAAGGTGCCATTGCCGATACGGCTGTGTACATCGAAAATATTTTCGATTTCGGGAATGCGTTGACGTAAGTCGTTGATAGCCTCTACAAATAAAAAAAAAATAATTAAATGATTAATAAAAAGCTTTAATAATTTACCTTTGTTACGTACGTACGTATGAAGGCACATACATATGTATCTAAGTATGTGCATATATAGATATACTAAAGATATATGAACTTAGAAACGAGAATTATTGATTGATAAGAATAAATATAAACAAAGGTGAAGTGCTATACATATGTATGTATATGTATCTACGTACTTAGCTATGTAAATTCCACATCACATTACTAATACATAATAAATAATGGTTTAATGAGTAGCCACGATTTAGCAAATATTATGTATGAGCATATGTTTGAATGCAAAACCGCGTATGTGAGGTAGCATAAATTATTCTCTAGAGAGTAACAACACTCATATTTCAAAATGGTTCTCTTTTTTATAAAGCAATCGCATTTCTGGCTAGTATATTTCAGGACGAATGGATAAGGATTTAGCCAAGAGCTTGTGTGAGCAAATCCCATTTTTTGGCAGCCAACGTCTGTTACGCGGTTTTGCAGAATGACGATACGCGGTTTTGTACTTTAAACGACGATATGTTTGTATGTACATATGAAAGTAGATAAATTAATGATTTTAATGATAGTAGAAATGCACGGGTGAGCAAAGTAAACGTGTCATACATAACATTTACATATGTATTTGTGGCTTGATTGTTTAAGTATAATGCTAATAATAGATTTATTAAAGAAATATGGCCTTATTCATAAAAAATAAAATATGTTTAAAGAACTTTATTTATAAAGTGATATTTTCTATGAAATTTTTTTTTTTTTGATTTTGGTTGGTAGAATGTATTAAAAAAACAGATTTTAAAAATATATATATAGTTTTTTACTAATACATGTGATAATAGGCAATTCTAAGCTTATTTAACTAAATACATATTGATGTAAATGCATATGCATTTGTAGTGTGAAGAAGCCAGATAGCGAGGGAACTTCAAAGCAGAAAGCCATCAAAAACAAAAATGTGGTTATCACAAGTGCCCAATTGTGAATAAAAAAAACTTGCGCCACCATCTCCCCTTCACTAACATGCTCTCTAACGTATTTTAGCAAACGCGGGCAGCAACCTTAACAAAGGTCGTTACTTTTACCAGTTTTATTTATGTTTGTACAACACAAAACACACAGCGCACATACATCATCTATATAAAAGCCCGATAAGCAAATGGCTTATTTTTTTTATCATCTATGTACGTATTATTTTTTTTTTCTACACACGCTAACTGGCTTTTCTCACTTACGACTTATTTACATTCGATCACTGTGTCAAGTAAGCTTACCTTCGTTTTTGTTGCGCATCGCCGCCGTCGTTGCCAACTTGGGACTGACTGTTGTTAGCGCTGTCGCTATATGTTCCATAGCGTTGGTGACTTGTGTACCCGTAACTTTCGTGCCCCGGCTGGCTTCGTTAGCCGCTTTGCCGACTGCTAGCAATATCGCGGGATTCGGGGCATGTAGCGTCGAATGCTGCACTTGCGTTGCTTCCTGCGTTTGATTCGCTGTGCTGGTGTGTGTGGTGTGCTGGTGGTGTTGGGGATGACTAGTAATGTGTGTGTGATGACTGTGATAGTGATGACCCGAGTTGCTGCTGCGGTGTTTCCCACTACTACTGACACCACCACCGCCAGCAGCGCCAGTTGCGGCTACTGCGCTACCGCTGGGCGTGTGCTGCTTATGGCCAGTTGTGCGGGTGGGTATGGAAAGCGTCGAGACGGGTGCAACTGCGCTGCCACCGGTTGAGATGCCGGAACTGGCACCAGCTACTATTATATTGCCATTACGTGTTGCTTTATGTGACTTCTTTTCCATTTTTTTCCTCCTTGGCTCACCTTCCGGCTTCTTACGGGGCCGGAACTTCTGTGGGATTTGACGAGATGGAGCAATTTTAGGCAATGGTTTTTGTGTAACTGGTGATATTTGTGATGGTTTTTCCGGCGTTGTTTTTCCAGCTGCGGCTGCTGGTACAATAACAACTGACGCTTGTATATGTTGATGCTTAAGCCCTGGGCGTAAATCCTTCACTAAAAATCACCGTTTGCTCGTTTTGCAAAGGGCGATTTTCACTACGCCTTTGGGCGTGCTTCACCCTCCGCGAAGCCCCTTTATTGCGATAGTTTTGGATACTCCACGACAAAATTTTCACAGCACTAATCCTTATTTCAACTCTGTTCTTGAGGTGGTTCAAGATAGACCCAACGACACACCGTAAAACGATTTACCTGCATTTGCCAGGCAGATGCCAAAATGTATGGGAATTAGAATTACTTAATTCACTTCCAACCGAACTCATACAAATTTCCCTTTCGGTCCTGCGACTTACAAAAAATTTTGCACGACAAAAAATTTGTTTACCGTCCAATTCGGTCGATCGAATTGTATTTGAATTTTTTTGTTTTATTTGCCGTATGGTCGAATGAAATGTTGATGTAGATAAATAACAAATGGGAATTTTACTAATGTGAAAATATGAAAAATTATTGAAAAATAAATCCGCCACGCTTCCTGCCTGTCAGTTGCCGAAAATCGAGTTTGCTGCGAGAATGACGGCAAGATGAATTGAGCCCGGTGTCAGGGATTCCAAAAAAACATCGATGTTTTGCTTAGATGCATCGACATTATTCTAATCGACCACTTGTCGACGTATCGATATTTCTTGTTAATCCACATCCAAGGCGATTTTATACAAGGTGGTGTTAGCAAACAAAAACAACAATTACAACATATACATACATTGACAATCAGTAAAACAAAACAAAATTATAACAAACACATCTTTTTGACCACGATGCAATAATAGAAGGTGGTTTCAGTTGAGACAGCTCGATTTGCGGTTTACACCAGACAACATTGTCAAGACACCTTTGTATAGATTCGCCTTGGTGGTGTTACTGGCGAATTTAGATTACAGCAACAACAACCACATGTATATTGCATTCCGGGTTTTATGTCAAATCTCAATTCGTCCAAAGTTTACATGTATTTTGTTTTTGGTTTTGATGGATGTTTGTCAAATCAGTAAAAGCAAAAACAAAATACATGTAAGGCAAAGAAATCAGCTGATCTTACAACACACCTTGTACGAATACGTCTTGGCCATTGTGCATACTTAGGCTTTCTGCTCATTGGTCGTCCAATCATAGTTGAGTCATAGTTATCGTCATGAAGCAACGATTACATGACGATTACACTTCTGCACACTTGGTCGTGATATTTCAATTCATTTGGCGTCTAAAAATTCACTTGGAGCAGGTATTTTCTGTTTTTTTTGGTTGATATTTTCGCGAAATATTTACAAAAACCTGCAATTTTTTAAATATAGACTGTGCTGCAACATTTCTAGACGTAATTTTCCAGTAATATCTCTTCTTTTCTTTTCCTGGAATGTGTTTTGTGTATGCACACAGAGACTTAATACAATTTCGTCATATTTTATAGTTAAAACGCTCATATTTATTAAATTTTAATGCAATTATCCACTTTTTAATAATTTCCACAGATTTTATGCAAAAAAATACTAATTTTTATACAATTTTAATGCAAATATTAACTTTTTCACTAATTTTCCCCCATAAAATGTAAACAAACAATGCGTGCACAACGATTAGCAAACGACAGTGCCGTACTTATCCGTTTCTGCATCTTCTACGATTTGCCGATAACTAGCCGATAACGACAAGTGTGCAGATCTCCTTTGAAATGCATGTGCTCGGCTCAAAATTTCAGGGCGAGACGATAACGCAACTATGATTGGACGACAAGTGTGCAGATAGCCTAACAAGTGAAAAAAGAATCAGATGCTTTGCAGAAACGCCCCACAGCTCAGATTACCTGATTTTATTGGCTACAGGGTTACACTAATATCTATAAAAAAAACTTTAAACAGACTCTGACAAAAACAGCCAAAAAGTTCTATTAAGTGTAATAGTTATTGACCAAAGCGCTTCAAAATACTAAAATGGCATATAAATGCAGGAATCCATTTAACTAAATGCATATTTTGCCAATTTTTTTACTTTATTTTAATAACTTTTTTTTTTACATCACTTTAAACACCCTGTCTAACATTTTGGCAGGATAGTTACATGAAAGAAAGACACAAGATCACGTAAAGGCCCGTTTACATACAACTTTGGCGTTGCGTTGGCGTTGGCGTCGCTTCGACAGCTGACTATGAATACATGCATTTATATGAAAGTCTCCACATAACCAAAGTTGGGCAACGCCAACGCCAACACAACGCAGAAAGATGACCAACTCTCAACTTTTCGCGCGCGTCATTCGTCAGCTGTTCCAAATAATCAAAATTATGTGATTCAATTTTCATTTTTAATCAAATGCGGGCAAGAAATATATTTTTAATGCAATTATTGATGTAAAATTTTGGTTTTTCTGCCGCTAGTATTTTAATTTAGTGACCAAAGTATTCTCTGCTAAGCGTTCATTGTAGCAAGCACGGGCGTTACTCGCGCTGCTGTCAAAGCGACGCCAACGCCGACGCAACGCCAAAGTTGTATGTGGACGGGCCTTAAGAACAAGAGAGTGAAAAAAGTCGATGTTTTTAGCGGGTTCTACGCCATCTTGTTTCACTGGAAAACGAGCGAAAAGTAAACAAAGCAAAGAAAACAACGAAAACCAAAATTAGCCAAAATTATTGTCAGCCACTTTAAACGCACAATTTAGGTAAAATGGTGCAACAAAATGATTTAAAATGTGTTGTCATGTTGAATTAACTCTTCCTTACTTGAATAATTAAATTTAAATTTAATTAACATTGGAAATTTTAAAATAATTGTGGAATGCATTATCTGTAAATTATACGTACAAAATAAAATTATTTTCTTGCGTTATAATAAGCATTCAGCACAAAAATTATGCAAATACTGACGCGATAAATATTAAACATGTAGCATTCGTGCGCGATCCATCAATATGGATCGCGATCCAAATATCGTGATAATTACTGACCGTGTGACAAAGCCCTCAGATTCGCAATTTAAGTGAACAATTATTTAAACTTTTTGAATTTTATATGGAAAATGACCGAAATTAAAAAATCATTTTCCACTTAAATTGATGGTGAAACCGGCTGAAATAGTGTTAAGGCCCATCCAGATATAATTTCGTTTTTGCATCACAGGGATGATTTTGACAGGCATCCAAGTTAACTCTGTGATTTTGAATAGAATATGCCACATTGGCAACGCATGCATTGCCGCAACTGATAAAATTCACCTAAATCTCAACTTTTCAACAAAAATGTATGAACCGAATTGAAACCAGCTGATTTTTAACCAATCAAATTGAACCGTTTTGTTTGCGGCAAAGTTTTCATTGTGCCGCCTCGCTATGTTATGTTCGTTTTGTCAGTCAAAAGCATCCTTGCGACACAGAAAAAATTTTCTATCTGGCGGGGCCTTTACGGCGCGTTTACATTGGATAGTGCTGTCAAGAAGATTAAAAAACACGTATTAGCTGTCAAAAACGCTGATAATTGTCTCCGTGGCGTAGGCGTCCTGACAATAATTATGACAATTCATTTTGAGCAAATTGTCGGACGTGAACGTTGTATTATAGTTCGCATTTCGCGCGAGCTATTTAAGCTAAAAACTAAAATATAATAAAGAAGAGACAAAGTTACATACACATCTGCGTCTCACGTGATATTTTAGTTCTTTTGTTATGAATTTCTCTTCTTTCTTGCACAAGACGTCAAAACTATTGTATGCATGCGTCAAATCATTGTCCGATTTACTGTCTTGAAAAAAATCAAGACAGTGATTGAGACAATTGGAAAAGTATGCATGGATTAGTGAAAAAGTGTGCTTGTATTGCTATTGTCATGACAGTGTTGTCTGGTGTTAACCCTAAGTTAGTGAAAAAGTGTGCATGTATTGCTATTGTCATGACCAGGGAACGGATTTTATGAAAATTGCCTTTTTTCCGCTAATACCATGTTCTGACCGACATTGAAAACATGTTTTCATTGCTAAAACTGGTTTTCGACCTAAAGCTTGTATTTTCGTCCATGTAAAATCTGTCAAACGAAAACAAGTTTTCGCTGAAAACCACTTGAAAACTCAGGTTCCACTCATTCTAATCGGTGTCTGCACTAGTTTTTTTTCGATTATTTATCGAAGTGGCAGTCATATTTTATCATCTTTAATACGCCATTTCGGATTTATTGTTTATTGGCTGACCATAATAAAATAAGCATGGAAGTAAAAGGTTGTTAATGAAAAGAAATTGCAGTAAAAGTATTTTGGTTTTGTATTTGTGTAGCAAAACTGTAAACAAAGGATGTAAGAAATGTCAACGAAAACACCAACAGTCGGTGTGCACAGCCTTCAGCCCACAATCCCGAAATTCGTTTCCAAGGTGTTTTCGTTGTCGGTCAGAACATGGTATAAAGAGATAGAGTATGTTCGATGAAGAATGTCCACGATTTAGCTTTCCCTGATTCCATACATACACATTTGATGTTGCCTTTTTTGCATTTTTTAAGATATTTGCCTTTTTTGCGTTTTTTAAGATATTTGCATTTTTTTGCCTTTTCTACCTTTAAAAAAGTGATTATAGCATTTACAACTTATTTTTTAAAAATTAAAAAACATACAGATGCCCATGCGGCTTATAGAAGCGCAGGGACCTCTTGCCAAATTGGTGTTGGAAAAATTCAAGGCCGTGTTCTCAGCTAACGTAGGCTTGGAGACAATAAGGGGTGTGGATAAAATTGTAAAGGGCGAGGAAACGCCCTTATTCCTGATAATATGAACGTTTCAAACGTTCCATTTAGTACATTCAAGGGTTTCTTCGCGATAATCGAATGAAAATGCTGCCAGAAAACTTAAAAATGCGTCTTAAGGTTCCATTTTACTACAACTATACAGATTAAACTTTTATGAGTTAGAAACTAGAAAGGGTAAAATAACTAAAGATTCAAAGTACAAATTTTTCATATAATGAAACTAGTTCATACTTTTTCTCTTTTTACTTGTAATATAAATATTTCTAGAATAAATGTATTTTTGATTGTTCTTCGTATTTTATGTCTTTTTTTAGTGCCTTATTTTGCTTTTTTGCAATACCTAGTGCCTTTTCCTGCCTTTTTCGCTATTTTATTTTGCCTTTTTTGCAATACCTAGTGCTTTTTCCTGTATTTTTCGCTATTTTATTTTGCCTTTTCCAGCCTATTTCGTTATTTTATTTTGCCTTTTTTAAGTTTTTTACGTCCTAAAAATCCGTTCCCTGGTCATGACAGTATTGTCCGGTATAAACCCTCAAAGGCCCTACACACGCATTGACTTATCGGCCAACCAGTTGACCAACCTACTTAACGAAATTCCCTACAAACGCACCAACCAGTTGGCCGATTTCCATTGAGTGAGAGTTTTTGAACTGTGAAAAAGACAACCGCACTGGCAAACTTTTAAGCTATGCTAGGAATGCTTCTTATTTTTATGTATTTGCTATTGCTACCGCCCCCGTTTTCAGAAATTATACGATGGTCATATTATTGCCTTTTTATAATCAGGCAATATTAAAAAAGAATTTTTCACCATCGAATAAACAGTGAGTTAGGTATTTGCAAATTATTTTACTAGTTAAAGTTAGTATAAAGTTAGTGATACTTTAACCAAAGAAAACAGGACTATTGTCGCATGTGTAAGCGAAAAGAGAGTGTGGGTCGTTCATATAGCAGAGTGCGTAAACTTACAAGAATATGTGCTTTCTAATTAACTACAACATGCATTTGCACATACATGCACTCATATTTTTTATTATCACTGAATTCTGAAAACCCAAAAGCAAACCATGATATAATATGTATATCAAATTAAAGGTAAAACTTTGCACTTTCTAAGTAATATAAATTTTTTTAGCATTGATTATGGACTTTTTCAAAAAAAAAGATTAGTTTATGAAAAATTATGAAATTTTTTTTGTTTTATAATCTTTTTGGCTTAAATATATAAAAAAGCATACACATTTTATAAATGAGATTGAAGATCTTTATTTTGACATCAGTATCTTTTGAATCGCTTACGCAGTTTAGAAGATATTAATATTTTAAAATATCACAATTTTTTTGTTTTGGGCTATTTTTTATATCTACTGTACTTTACTGCGGCAAATAATATTTATACAGTTGTAATCAGCGTAAAAAGTACTAGCAATCTGCATTTTTAATTTTTTATAGCTGAACGGTTGGTTATCTTGATGTATGCCTCAAAAATATATGAACATAAAAGTACATGTTTACTGTTTACTACTACTACTACTTTTAAGTGCAACTTTTCGGCAAATAGGTACAATATGAATAGTAGCATTCTTGTACGCGATAGTTTGTACCAGTTTGTACTATCACGTTTTGGTGTTCTTGTACCCAAAAAACTTGTAAGAAAGGGGAAATTGAGAGCGCAAATTGACATTTCTTTCTGAGGGGAAGTGGCTATTTTTTACTGGATAAATTTTTATTAGTAAGAACTTGCAAGTGAGAAAAAACAGCTGATCGCATTTTGCTGGGTGGGATTATTACTAATAAAATAAATGTTAATGAGGCTTTCATAGTTGAAATTGACAAAATAAACCTATTTAAATATAATATATATTGTTTTAATAGGAAGTAGCTGTGAATAAACAACAAATTAATCAACTGTTCGTAAAACTTGCAAATTATTACTGGTTTTGCGTTCTTGTACTTTTGTGCTATGAGAGCGAATTCTCAGAAATTAAGTTACTGGAGAATTACTGGCAAGTTACTGGATAATTTGTAAAAGAACACTACCAAGGCGAATTTATACAAGGTGGTGTTGATGGCGAATTAAATTTTCGCCGCGGTACTACTGAATGTCAAAATGATGTGTTTGTTGTAAACAAGGCGAATTCATTTTACAACAAACACATCATTTTGACATTAAGACGTACCTCGGCGAAAATCTAAATTCGCCATCACCACCTTGTATAAATTAATGTAAAACACAACTAATATTCAATATTCAACACTAGTGCTCAAAAGTAATAACAGTTGCGTTCCAGATGCTTCACGATATTCACGTTGTGTTAAATTATTATTTACCTTATGTGTGCACAAGTTGTCACAAGCAAAAATTAAGAAAATTGCAGTAAAAAGCCACCACCAAATTGTGAACAACGAACAAATGTAAATAAACGGTTAATGTCAAAGTCGCCCAACTTTTTTCCTGAATGCGATTATAACGGGCTACTAAGAAAGCGTGATCTTGTATTTTTGGCTCATGGGCTCAATAGTGGTATTCATCTAAACCGATAACTTTATCAAGCAGATAATTTTATAAGTTTACGCACTCTGTTACATGAACGCCCCACACTCTCTTTTCGTTTACACATGCGACAATAGTCGTGTTTTCTTTGGTTATAGAGCTCAGTATCACTAACGTTATACTACTAGCACGGGGATAAAGAAATTATAGAAACTACCTAACTAAATTGGAAAAAATTATATTTACGAGATATCTATTTAAATAAATGTACATTAGGGTGGGTCAATTAGTAGGTCAATTAAAAAAGTTGATTCATATCCTTGCGATTCTGGTGCTATGGACCATAACAAACATTTTCGCCCAAGGAACCATACCTCTAAAATCATTTTCGAGCCTGCCAAAATTTTTTGGTAGATATTTTCAAAAATACCAAATAAACGACCTCTTAGATGCATTTCAAAGACAAAAAAATATTATTGAAAATGTGTATACGGGGGTTTTTTGGGTCAGAGAATCCATTTTTCGCATTAATTTTTAATTTTGATCGCAAAAAAATAAAAAAAAATAAAAAATAAAAAAATTAAGCAAAATAAAGAAATAAATATTTTTCCATTATTTTAAATTATTAGAAAGTCAAAGATGTGACTATTTGAGCAATAAGTTCGTCAATTTCCCCCAAAAAAAGTGAAAATTCCAAAAAATTGTTCAAAAACGCACTCTGGTGGCGATCAAAATTAAAAATTAATGCGAAAAATGGATTCTCTGACCCAAAAAACCCCCGTATACACATTTTCAATAATATTTTTTGTCTTTGAAATGCATCTAAGAGGTCGTTTATTTGGTATTTTTGAAAATATCTACCAAAAAATTTTGGCAGGCTCGAAAATGATTTTAGAGGTATGGTTCCTTGGGCGAAAATGTTTGTTATGGTCCATAGTACCAGAATCGCAAGGATATGAATCAACTTTTTTAATTGACCCACCCTAATGTACATATAACATAAAGGCTATTTATTTGAAGCAAGTTATAAGAAACAATGGCAGAATGTCTGTTTGTGTGTGAATTCATTTGTCACGGCTACCAAACTTTGCGAATTATCAGTGAAACAAAACAAACAGACGGGATAATAATTGAACCAGATCTCTATCAGGATCATATCGTTGTTGAATTTGCGTGCAAAATTTTTATGCGGATACCGATTATTGCCTAAGAAAACATAGCTAGAGTTTCGACAGAGTTGCATTGTCTTCAGTTTATCAAGTTTATTCAGTGAAATCGCTGGATAAATTTATCAGAAATGTGTAAACGAGTTTCCATAAAAATTTTGACAGTTCATTTATAAGGTTTACACAATTATAAGTTTATACGGTTTACAATGCATTTATAAGGTTTGATGAATACCCTTAATGTACCAGCAATGTCAGTTTACAAAAAGCATCGATGCATCGATACATCGAGTAGAAAATTTTCGATGCATCGGAGCAAAACATCGATATTTTCGATGCATCGATATTTTTCCGAAATCCTACACTACAGCAATTTTGTTTGTTTGTTCGCTTGTTTACTTTGTTGAAGAAAAGTAGTGAAATTTTTAAACACGTTTTATATTGGTAAAAAATAAAACAAAATACATTTTATGTATACAAAATACACGTGAACATTGCAAAGATCATATATTTATGAAAATATAAGTGTTGAGTGGTCTTTTTATATGAAACTTTGCAAGTGAAACTGCAAAGAATTTAACAACAAATCAGTTAAATACTTTTACTAATAAAGTAAAAAGGGTGACAAATAATGTAAATATATACGTTTCTTAACATCCTCGCTAAGTTTCATGACAAAATTCCTGAATTTTACGAAAACACCCAAAAACCGATGTAATAGAAAGCCAACCCGATCCTGCGGGTGGTTCCCAACCATGTAGCACCGGATAGTTTGAAAATTATCCAGATGCTCCCTCGGTCCAACACCCGATAGCATTAGTAGCTTAGGAGACTAGATTGTGCCCGCCCAAGCTACTAGCTCACGTTGAATTCTCGCAGTCATTTGATATCTATCTCTCAAAACGATGTTGATTTTTGTAACAAGTGTTTTTGATGGCGTGCAAGTTGGGGTGCTGACGGGCACGTCACAAGTATGTCTTGTCCGTGCTCATACGTTTGCCATTTTCCACCGTGCCAGGTGCACGTATACAACCAATGGCAGCGCCATCATCGCCGATCCGCTGGACGAGCGGTACGCCCAGCGTTGCCGAGGCATTACAAACCAAATTCAATAAATCATCGTAGCAGAAATTGAAGTCACTTAGCCATAGTCCTCGGGCCAGTTTTCCTTTGCAGATATTCCACATTGTGCTGTGATTAGCGTTTGTAACAGGGAGCCCAGTAAGTTGTTCAACGTGCCCACAGAGGGAGCGCGTGTAAAATGCGTGCAGACATTTGTTGCGTATGAACGTACGGAGCGTTTTACTCAGTTTGTAAGCAAAAATATACTACATTTGTTTTAAAATAGCTGACTTTTGCTTTATTTCAGAACAGTTATGAGGTGAATGCCCATCGAGGTGAAATACAAAGAGGAAATACGTGTCAT